>NW_007247373.1:91527-99291 GCF_000164805.1 Carlito syrichta
GGGGGCGGGGAGCAGCCACTGCACTCCAGTCTGGGCGACCGAGTGAGCCCTCCAACCTGGGGCTCAAAAAAAAAAAAAGAACGTACACCTTCTCAGAAATGCCCTCTCAAAGCAGCTCAGGCAGTGTGAATTCTCTGACTGAAACAGAAATCCAAAACCTCCACACTCCCGAGGCCTCGCGGAGACCTTGGTGTGATCAGCGCCCCTCTCCTCTCAGGGAGGATGCACATGGGAAGACGGGGACACGCAGACTGGGGGACGCTGCACAGAGGTCAGACACAGCGGCCCGGCAGGGTGGGAGGGGCCCCGAGCAGGAGAGCGGCGGGTCTTTATCCTTCTCCATACTCCACAGCAGCCAGGGTGCGCACACAGGAGACAGACAGCTGGGGAGAGAAACGGAGAAGAGGGCGGTGAGCACGGAGGCACAGCCCGCACGGAGGCCGGCCACGGCTAGGACAGCCCCCGCCCCACACCCAGTCTGTGCCTGGCTCTGGGTGGAGAGCACGCCGGCATCCACATCTGCGGGAAACGGGCCCCGAGGGCCAGCGGGCCCCAGATGCCTCCTCAGAAAGGCCTGCCGGCCGGCCTCCTTGAAAATCACCCCAACCACCCCCAGGATGGAGGGCTCGGCTCCTCAGCCCTCTCCCAAACTGCTGTGGCTAAGGTCCCACCCACTCCCCTAGAACACACACACACACACACACACACACACACACACACGGCCAAGCAGCATCCGGCTGGCTAAGGTCCCACCCACTCCCCTAGAACACACACACACACACACACACACACACACACACACACACACACACACACACACACACACACACACACACACGGCCAAGCAGCATCCGGCTGGCTCGGGTCACGGACGGCGGCCCCTGGTCCCCAGCCTCCCCGGGTCGGAGCGGGCGATGGGCTTTCTGCCTCTGCCCTCCCCCGCCTCCCCAGGAAAGAGGCTTCCAGAGCTGCCAGTCAGCCGTAAAAGAAGCAACCCTTCCGCCGGGCTCAGTGTTTTACTGGAGGATCCTGTCTCCGTGGCAACCAAGCCCAGGCAGCCTCAGCAGTGATCTGCTATCTGACAAGGGGAACAGGGGAAGGCAGCTCTGGGAACCCGGAGTGCAGGCCGGCGGGGCCCACGTGCATCAAAGGGGAGATCTCTTCGGCTTGGGGACGAGAGACCTGGCGATTTCCCCCAGTGACGCTCCCTGGGACTCAGTGTCCCCCTCCACATGTCACAGGCGGGCAAAAGCAGATGCCGTGCCAGAGCCGCCTTGCCCCATTCTCCGGATCCTTCCTCTTTCCCTCCCACTTCCGGCTTCTCCAGGCCCCGCTGGCTCAGGCTCACTGCCGAGCCCTGTGGAGGGCACCCTGTGCCGAAGAGGCGGGTGGGCCCTTACTGCTCAGAGACAACCTGGACAGAGAGCAACGGAACCAGCGAAGCCCAGTTTAAACCGGTTTTGGGCTGGATCAGTGGTTCTCAACCAGAGCAACGCTGACTCCCCCCAGGGTACACTGGGCCATGTCGGGAGGCATCCTTGACTGTCAGGACTGGGGCGGGAGGTGGGCTGGGAGAGGAACAGGAGGTGCTGGCATGTGGTGGGTAGAGGCAATGCACAAGAACCCCCTGCCGCCGCCACCAAAGCATTATCGGGCCCAAAATGTCAGCAGAGCCACAATCGTAAGAGCTCAGGCACTGCATTTCTTGAAGTGATTGCTTAAAATCATAGGAAATTGGCCATCCATCATGAAAGGTGGCCTATTTGGGGAAAGAATCTTCCTAAAATAAAAAGTGTTGGAGAATCTTTACAAAGATCCCACCCACTGGGATGTGAAAGAAACTGTGGCATCCCAGGCCCTGTCATGTGGATTAAGGTTCAAATCCAAAGTTGACTGTAGGATTTGGAGCTGGGGCCACAGTCTGCCCAGGGTCAAGGAACTGGCAGAAACTGTGAGCAAAAACCCCATCTGGGCAACCCTGAGTGGAGGGGTTCATAGAGGTCATCGGCTGTTCAAAGAGGGAAGCGACTCAGAGAAACGTGACGCCCAGGGATCCAGGCCCCACCTGCTCTGCCCACGCCACATCCCCGGTCACCCTGCAGTAGTCGTCTCTTCAGCCCCAGGCCCCCAGCCACGGCCTCCCGTCCCCTGACCCGAGTCCTCCTCTCCTTGGCAGTTTCAGTGGGGGTATCATTGCCCCAACAGACAAGAACAGGCGTGCAGGCCCCTTCCCAGGCTCAGGACCTGACTTCAGCCCCACCCAAAGCATGCAGTGGAGACGTACCTAGTTTACCTGAACTTCATTCGGGTTGGTCACACGGTCCAGGCCATAGTCCAGCACATTGTCCACTCCTGGCTGAAGGGAGTACAAACAGCACAAGGGTCACTGCGGGGAAAGTCTCCAGTGTCTGGGTGACTTTGGGTCTTGTCCAAGAGGTTGTGAGATTGAGCTCTGAAGGGCTTGTGGCCGAGCCCACCGGGCGCTATGAGGGCGGGTGAGCCCCCGGGGGAGCTGGCGCGTTCCGTGGGGGCTGTGCTGCCACCAGAGCATCCTCAGCACCTAACATACTGAGAAGGAAAGCAGGATGGTGGGAAGAAAGGGGGGACGAACGGCGGATGAAGGGGTAGACACGTGAACAGGTGGGCGCCTGGCATTCCCGGCACCACGGCGGGATGGAGGGCGGGAGGGACGGGCGAGCCGGCGGGCGGATGCCCTCCTCAGCACCACGGTGGGATGGAAGGACGGGCGAAGGGATGGACAGGCGGACAGGCGGACGGGCAAATAACCCTGAAGCTGAAAAGGGTTCACTGGGACGCAGACGTGGGACTCCTGACTCCCCCCAGTGCTCCTACCCCACCCTGCAGTTTCTTTCTTGGCTGGGTGGGAAAAAAGAAGCAACTGCTTCGGGAGAGTGCAGGCTGCAGTCAGGCACTGCTGGGCCCCGATCCTGGTTCTGCGGAGTCCCGGCTGTGCGGGAGATCTTGGAAAACACTCCTCCTCTGCACTTGCTAAGCCCTCTGAGAAACAGGGACGACGCCTCCCACATGGCAGGGTCATGTGAAGATGCCACAAGGCAGGGGGTGATGCTCTCAACAGAGGTAGCCCTTACTGAGCGAGGGATTGCATTCATTTTAAGACTGTGTGCGCAGACGGTGGCCCAAAGCTGCTCCGGCAATCTTTGTCACATCTCTTTTCCAGCAGGTAAGCCAACTGTCCGGAGAATCTTATGGGTCTCTTGACTCCTTGAGGCCAGCCGTTGGGGGCTTTCCCTCCCCTCTGCAGGTGGGACCCCAGGTACCCACCAAGTGCTCAGCTCACATGATGAGCCAGGCTGACTCCACCACAGCAGAGTTGGGGAGAAATGGGCTTTTCTCCTATCAGATTCAGCCTCGTCAATAGGGTCAGACCCGTTTTTAGCTCAGAGGCAGGTTGCCAGATAAAATACAGGACCTCCAACTCATTTCAGATAAACAGCCAGTGAGGTATGTCATTACTTTTATACTTACTGCATGGTTATACCAAAATATATAAAATTTAGTAGAAAACATATTTCATGCAAAAATAATTTGTTGCTTATCCAAAACTCGAATTTAACCAGACACCTTGTCTTTCACTTGCTGAATCTAGCCACCCAGCTCAGTGGGCTACCACGGGGCAGGCACCTGGATCCACAGCCAGGCAGCGAAGCGAGAAAGGAAGGCACTAGAAAGCGAGAGGGAGAGGCGCAGGGAGAGGGCGGCCATGCTTATCCTAGATGTGGCAAGCGGACCTCCAGTCCTGGATGTCTGGGGGGCACATCCCATGGCTAGACGCTGTGGCAGCCCGGAGATCCCTGGTGAGGTACCGAGGTATCCCCAGCAGGCGTAGCGAGGTCCTTCCCAACTTGTGGGCGAGGTAGCCATCAATCACAGATGACAAATTACAGTTGGGACAGGTGCCTTGAAGGGACAACATGAGGGCCAAGCCAGCCTTCCATGGGGTCTGACCTCACATGGGGAGGGGCCCTCAGAGTCCGTGCCTCGGCCTAAGGCGGGTTCTAGGCATCCCCACCCATCTGGTATGAAGAAATCCCCCAGGAAAACTGTAGAGACTTCATATACACACGCTCTGGCACTTCCGCACCCTCTCACTCCCTGCACATGCTCGCACTCACATACGTGCGTGCCCCGACACCTCCCAGCTGGCTGCCGTCCACCTCACGGTGCCATCTGCTCCAGTGCTGAACGCACTGTCCAGCCCTTGCCCTGAACTTGCCCCGTGCTCTCATGTCAGTGTTGCTAGCTTGGCGCTCAACAGTGTACCTGCATGTCCCAGACTGGCACCGGTTCAGACCAGACGGCCTTGAACTCTCAGGTCTGTAGCCCTCCATCAGGCTCCATTCTCCTGGCCTGTCCAGCTCCACTGCCCCCTCCCTGATTCTCTTTGCCAGTCCTACGAACAGCCAGAGGGGCCCCATCTCCTCTTGGCACCTCTGCAGGCAGCTGCCCAGTAGGCCTCGGCTGTCCCCGATCCCGCTGTGGCCCGTCCAGTGCCCTGCCTTCGGAACTCCCCAGAGAGCTGCCTCCCTGCCTCTGAAGCGCCTTTCCCTCTTTCGCTTCTTCATTCATGCAGCAGGAAGTGTAAGGTCTCTGATCTACCGTGATGGTCACCAGAGCGGCTGCTGACGCAGTTTCTGGCACAAGAAGCGGGGCTGGCATGAAGATAACCAGGGCCGGCTGTCAGCACACAGGAAGCAGGGGCAGCCGACTCAGCCCTGTGGTGTGCTGCCAGAAGGCAAGGAGGCACGCAAACGCCTTCTGCACGGTGCCACGCCCGAAGCCCTCGGGCGTCCCTGCTTCAGCTGGGAGCTTTGAATGCCAGGGTGGGATGTCCCAGTAACAGCTCCTAGGCGTAAGCCAGAGAGGCTGCTTGCTCCACGCCTTGACATTTGGGTCAGGAAAGGAGATTTGGTACGCATAACGACGGCTCTGCATGGGGGCCAGCAGGGGTGCTGACAGACACTTTGTGATAACACGCTACCATGTCCCTCTGTCTCTCCTTTCACTCTCCTCCCTCAAGTATCAGACTCTTTTGAGGCCCGGGGCAGAAATTACAGGTCAAACACGAACTCATTGTAAAGACAAAACAAAACATGGGGAAGGGAGCGATCAGGCTGCAGGGGTGCGACTGTAGGTGAAAGGTGAGATTCTGGCCTGAATGTCACCCTCCCTGGAGTGGTGTTCCCTGAGCCCCCACCTGACCTGGGGCCTTGCCTCCCACCCGCCACAAGGGCATCTGCAAGTGATTCGTTCGCCGTGTGGGAGTTTCAGTGTGGGTCCCTGCACTGGAGGCACTAAGTTCCTGGCGGTCACAGGCCACGTCCACCTTGGCTCGTAACTGGAATATCCCCACTGCTTCCTGAGAGCCCGGCACAGGGTGAGCATTCACAAAATATGTTACGTTTTTTAAAAAGTAGACCAGAGGGTATGGAGCATTCCATCCTGACTTTATGATATAACACCATATGTCGGGCCATTCTCCTGAGTCAGTGTGTGGCCTCTGAAAAGCTACTAACACCACAGCTGCCCCGTGTTCCATCACGTTGGATTCGTGGTGCCTTTCCCCGCTGCTGGACATTCAGCCCAACTTCCACAGGAAATGGAGGGCGGACCTGTCCTTCTTTGGCAAGTGTCTGCGTGTATGGTTGAAACGAGGGTCATTTTGCTTGATGTGCAGACGAGGGGCCACTTGACTCAGAGGACATGCCACCACACAGCCTCGGACCACATCCCCGGGAGGCAGAGTCACCGCCAAGATGCAGGGAGGGCTCCAAAATGCCTCTTGAGAGGAACTGTTTCCCCCTTGGTTCGTTTACAAAACCAACTGTCATCTGCATCTTGCTCGGCTCTGAACCTTGTTCCCCTTGGGTCAAGACAGGAAAGGAGCGTCATTCCCCCTCATTAGGGACGGGAGTTCGGGTCAGATCCTCAGCGGCCACCTGACATCCGTCTGGGCCTCTGCCGGTGAGGACGCCCTGCCACAGCCCCGCCGTCTCTCCTTCCTCCCTCGCCGAGTCAGCTCCCCCTCCCTGGCTGTGCCCCTTCCACCCTCGGTCTTGGCTCTGGGGGCTGGCCGCTTGCCTGTGTTACAGCAATGTGGACTTCGAGCTGAGTGGGAGCACCTGTGGGTGCTCCTGGCTTAACAGCAGCACCTGGGGCTTCGTATCAGACAGGTGTGGCTTCTCCTTCCAGCACGGAGCAGCCTTGGGAGCCTCTCGGAGTCTCGGCTTCCCCATCTGAGTGATGGGGCTGGTGATGCCCACCGCCCCGTGGCAGGAATGTCAGGTGTGCCAGCAGCCCGTCACAGACGCCCCACAGAGTTCCGTGACTCTTCGCTGTGGCTCCACGCCCAGCACCCAGCCCAGCGGACCAGGGCCCGGGGAAGGAGGCCCAGAGCGAGGCCCAGAGGAAGGGACAAGCGAGTGAGCGGGCTCAGTGACAGCAGGTATCCGTCACTCTGCAGCAGCGGGTGAGTCTGACACGGGGCGGCCGCACGACGCACCACAGAGGCCGGCGCTCCGCTTGCTGGGCTGGCTTTCTTCCCACTGAGCTGACAGTTTGTCTGAGTCTCCTGGAGACAGTCTGGCAGTCTGCAAGTCTGCGAGCTCCTGGGCTTCCGGGCTTCTCACACAGATTGCTCAGTTTTCGGCTGAGAGGCTCTTCGGCCAGGACGCCTTCTGCCCGGCTCAGCCAGCAAGAGCTGGGAGTGTCTCGGAAAGCGGGGGAGGCAGGGCCCTAGGTGCTCCTGCCTGTCTCGGATGACTGGTCTGCCCTTGACTTAGGGAGCAGCCAGGAGAAAGGTTAGACATGGGGAGCAGGCTTGTGCTCTGGGAGCTACAGAACAGACTGGATTCCTCAGCCTCATCCGGAACTCATGCTATAAAAGCTGGACCACCATGTGTGGACCCAGGCATTGTATTTCTGAGAGCAGCAGTGACCCAGGAAATGTTCTGAAGACCCAGAACCCAAGAACTGAGCTGCTTGCGGACGCCACGTGGCAGTGTCTTGAGAGGCAGACAAGCACGGGGCATGCAGTCAGCAGCAAGCGGGTGCAGAGCCTCTGGCACTCACTAGCTGGGCGGCTTGGAGCAAATCAGCAACATCTCTGACCTCCGCTTGCTTGTCAGGAGGATGGGCACAAGAACACTGCCTTCCACACGGGACTGAAGAGACCCCGAGAGGCTGAAGGCAGAATGCTCCACACAATTGCCCAGACACCGAGTTCCCGGTTCAGGTCTGCTCGATGCCGGCGGGGATGACGAAGAGGACAGTCACCATGGAAGTGGGGGCGAGAGTGGGGAAGGTGAGAGAGGTGGGGAGGTGGAGGAAGGAGGGGAGGTGACGGGGAGGGGAGACGACGGTCATGGTGGAGATGGGGTGGCAGACAAGGTGGCGGGGGCGGGGGTGGCCGGGGGGGTCAGAGACACGTGTGATACCCTGCTGAGAAGAGCCACTCAGCACTTACTGGGCAAAGGCCAGAGCTCATCCCAGGAGGACTGGGAGAACCAGCATGACCCGTTTGCATCTTCTTCCCTGCAGACATCCTGCTTACAGGGACAGAGGGGAGGAGGGGGACCCAGGCAAGACCATGTACACAGCCAGGCTGTGTCTCTTCGCCACAGATGCAGTCACACTGGCACGCCCACACCACAGGGTCCCAGCTATTCTCAGCTGGGCTCGGTGGCTCAGCCTGTAATCCCGCGCCTTGGGAGGCTGAGGTGAGTG
>NW_007247373.1:99385-104403 GCF_000164805.1 Carlito syrichta
GGGCGACAGAGTGAGACTCCAACTCAAAAAAAAAACAAAAAAAAAGCGCTATTCTCTACCTTGCAGGGAACAGGGCTCCCTCACTCACGGTGCTCCCAGGAGCCAGGACATCTTGTGAAGTCCTGGCTTCACCAGGATGTCGATCCACCACTCTCCCTCATCCTCACCAAGGTGTGCTTTTGTGGGAACACAGAGCAATGTGTGGCTCCCTTCTCATACAAAGACCTCACTCCCGAGCCACCAACAGGGTGGCGTGTGTTGTCTCCAGGACACTATGCTCTATCACTCAGCCCCCAGGGACCTGGTTCAGGCATCTGCAAGCTGGTCTCCCTTGAAGAGAAACTCTGAAGCAAGGATAAAGCAAACGTGCTGCTTGGGGACCAACCCTAGGACCTCAACCTCAGCAACAGAGCACTCAAACCCCTGCCCCTAGAGACATAACACCTCAAAGAGAATCTCCTTTGGATATAAAAAGAAAATAAGCAAAACAGCCAAAGTCTGAGAGGCTTGAAGTTCAAAACTTCATAAGCTTTGGCACCATGCCTCTCACCCAAGTCACTTTCTGGTTCTGGGAATTTCTGATACCTGGCAGGCAAGGAAACTAAAGGAGGGGGAAGGAGAACATTTATTTCAAACTCTTCCACCTCCCATGATCCATGGGCAGCAGTCAGTAGTGGTCAGAGCTGCTTCTCTGTGCTGGTTAAGAAGCTCCCATTTCCCAGGGACAAGTGGGAACCAGTTACATCAGCTACGTACAGCCTGTCTCTCTGGACCACTCAAAGTCCCAAGGCCAGAGATGCATCGTGCTCCAATGGGAAGCGCTCCGCACACTTACTCCTCCTCATCCTTCCATCTCAGCCACCAGGGGATGCATCTAGGGGAGAAGAGGGGGAGGGAGCAGGAGACACCAAGCACAGCTCTGGCTCTACCACTTCCAATCTCACAGCACTCTGCTTTTCTGCTTTGGAGCCTATGTTCTAGCTTTGCTTCTTGTAGTCCTTCTCTAAGGTACGGTACCCTGGTCAAAAGCAAGCAAACAAAATCCCACACTAATAAAACACAAATGCATCCAGGTCACTCCATACCTAACAGAACCAGACAGGCCATGAGCAGATGCGTCCACAGCACGCATCCTCCTCCACCGAGAGGCACCGGGATGCTGACCCAACACTGAGCAGCCCCCCGGTGGCTCCAACTCTGGCTCCCAAGGGACAGGAGCTGGCAGCAGGGATAGTGATTATGGGATGGGGGTGAGGGCACAGGGAATCCTGGGGGGAGCCCAGTGGGAGAATACTTACAGGGCATCGGTGCACCAGCCAGTATGCCTTCTCCTGACAGTCCAGGGCGTACCTGTCTGCTTTGTTCCTCTCCTTTCCAGCCCTGAAAAGCCAAAAGCCCGATTTAAGACCAGGAATACTTTGCATCTTTTGATCGGTGATGGCCCCATTCCTAGTGACCTGGACACTCCCCAAACAGCCAAATAACCCACCTGTGCCGCCGTGATCACAAACGTGGCGAGTACTAACGTCACATTTATGTGCTGGGGATCATTCTAACTACATTTACAGGTATTGACTCCTTTGATCCAGTGGAACGCTCTCAGTGACATCTTCTCACTTCACAATGCAGGGAAGTGAAACGGAGAGAGGTTGAGTGTCTGGCCAGGGACATACCGTCAGCAAGTGGCAGAGGCGAGGCCTACACTCAGGAGTCTGGCCCAGGCCCACTCCCTGACAGCACGGGGCTGCAGTGAGCTGCTGCATGACCAGCCCTACAGTCAAATCAGCCTCACCAACTTCACCACTAGAGCCGGCGTGGATGATCTTCTGGGCTGACGTGTGACCCCTTGGCTTCTTAATAGTTCCCTGCTTTGGCAGGCAACATAGCCAGCATCTGGACAGGCAGCAGCCATCAGTGTGCTCATGACGGGGAAGAAGCTGGCCCTGGAGAGTCCCTGTTCTCCCACCCATTAGTTTGGCCCTATTACCCCGAGAGCCAGAGTCAAGGCGAGGCTTTTTCTGGGCCCAATTCGTTATTGCACAAGACAATGTACTTTCCCTCTTAGATAGGAAATGGCACCGGGCTTCCCCCTCCAGGAGCAAAGAGGCATTCATTGCCCTGCTGTGGGCCCGTAACATGCCATCTCCACAGCGACCTGTGCTCACTCTTTCCAATGCCTGTTTGCTCCGGGAACGTGCGATGACGCAGGTGCCCTCTGCACGATACAAATGTACTGTGAATAACATAATAACACCCAGAGAGCTCGATGGGGGAGCAGCACCATTCCAGCGGGGGTGTTCTGCCAACCTCCTCTGGAAATTAAATATAACACCGTCAGTCCAGCTTCCCTTGCAAACCTAACTGGATTTTCCACCAGGTTAACTAGCCCCTGTGCCCCAGAGGACAGGCCACAATCAGCCCAAGGCACTGCAGAGTTTCCATAACGCTGAACAGCCTTGCGAATAGAGTCCCTCTCTAACTTACCCCAAAGGTCTTTCCTGGCTTTGTTCTGTTTTTCTTGATAGATGCTATTGGAGGGAAGTTGGGGTAGCCAGAACACATGGGAGCCACGAAACTAGGAATTACTTTAGGTGATCATACCACGATTTTTTTTTTTTAGCAACAGCATCTGCTTAATCACTCACTCATTCATTCATGTATGTATTCACTAATCTTCCGTTCTGTTTTCAGCACTGAGAGTCTGTCTACTGGTGAACCAAACAGACTTTGAGTAGCTTTTGGTCTAAATAGTACAAAAATAGTCAAAATGAATTACAAATGCATTCTGTGCCCGAAGGAGACATTCCGGGTACTGTGATGGCCTCTGTGGTGGTTTTTAAACATGTCTACAATTCTTTGATGCCCACTTCACTAGCAGATGGGTCTATGTCCCTCCCCTCGAAGCCAGGGGTGATGGCTTCAACCAACATGAGATGCCAGGATTGGCACTGTGCAATTTCTCAGGCTGGGCCCTAAAAGGTAGACAGCTGCCCCCTCCTCACTGGAATGTGGGCTCTTGACGCCTCCAACCGCCTTTAAGCAATCGGACAGCCCTGATACTGCCATGCTGTAAGAAAGCTCAAGCTTGTCCACACAGAGAGGCCCAGAGGCTATAAGGAGAGAACAAGAGGCTGGGCTCAGTGGTTCACACCTGCAATCCCAGCACGCTGGGGGAGGCTGAGGCAGGAGGACTGCAAGACCAGCCTGGGCAACATAACGAGACCTCATCCCTACAAAAAAAATCAAAAAATTAGCCAGGCATAGGGGTGCCCAGAGGAGAAAGGATCACTTGAGCTCAGGTGGTCAAGGCTGTGGTGAGCTGGGCTCATGCCACTGCACTCCAGCCTGGGCAACAAAGTAAGACTCTGACTAAAACAAACAAACAAAGAGGAGAACAAGACATGCTAGCTAGTCCCAGGAACTCCAGGCCCCTAGCTCCAGGCATCGGACCACAATCACCAGAGAGACTCTGAGTCAGAGCTGTGCAGCCATCTTTCCAGAATTCCTGAAATCATGACCAATAATAAATAATTGCTGCTGTTTTGAACCACTAAAAGTTTAGGATGATCTGAATGCAGTAAGAGCTCATCAGAAGAGTCTCTTTGAGGAAGTGATGTTGGAAGTGAGTGTTCTGACAGCTAGAGAAGGTCGCGTGATCTCACCCTATTTGTGTTTCAGACATGGGGATAAAATGAGAGCAAAGAGGTGGGAGGATGCTGCCTCGGTCCAGCTGACAACGAGGTTGGCTCAGCCAGCAGAGGGGCAGTGGAGGAGACAGACAGGATGCTCAGCAGAAGGGGTTCTGCCAGAGGCGGCCACCAGACCAGATGACTAGATGCTGGATGTTCTCAGGGACGAGGAGTGGGATGGAAGGTGGTTCCTTGCACTGATATGGGTAACACTAGAAGGACAGGCTGGAAGTGAGGAAAAGACACATTCAGCTGTGGACAGGTCAAGTTGGAGGTATGACATCCACCCAAGGGCTTGAGCAGGCAGCCATTTGCTGTCCCTCAGAATGGTATGACTGCCTCATAGGCCAACCTACATGGCCAGCCTAGTTTTGTAGTGAGACCTTAAATCTGAAATCAGAAGCAGACTTTGAGTCAAACCATGGATTAGTGGAGAATGCCAGCATCTTGAAAGAAGAGTGTCGTTTAGCAATTGCCCATCCCAAGGCACCTAGACACAGAAGGAAGTGTCTCTGATCTGGGCAGCATAGAGCTTCATCCCAATGGAGACCACAGCCAAGGCAGTGGGCCCATGAGGCCACTGAGAATAGCTCTGAACTGCAAGAGCACCTACAGCAACCTCATTAAACTGAAAAACTTCCGCAAAGCAAAAGAAGCCATCAAGAGAGTGGAGAGACAGCCCACAGAATGGGAAAAAAAATTTGTCAACTGTATATCAGTCAAAGGCCAAACACCCAGGATCTACAGGAACTCAAATGTGCTGAAAGGAAAAAAACAGTCACATTAAAAACTGGGCAAAAGACATAAATGGACACTTCTCGAAAGGTAATAAACGAGCAACCAACAGACACATGAAAAAATGTTCAGTTTCACTAATCATTAGAGAAGTGCAAATTAAAACCACACTAGGATACCACTAGTCCCAGTAAGAATAGCCATCATGAATAAAACAAACAACAGATGCTGGCAAGGATGCGGAGAAAAGGGAACGTTTCTACACTGTTGGTGGGAATACAAACTAGTGCAACCTCTCTGGAAAACAGTGTGGGTGTGGCAATTTCGGAAAGAACTAGAAATTGACCTTCCATATGACCCAGCAATCCCCCTACTGGAAATATACCTGGAGGAACTCAAATCATTCAGCCAAAAAGATACCTGCACACACATGTTTACTGCAGCACTATTCACAATAGCAAAAACATGGAATCAACCATCCTGCTCGTCAAAATAGGATTGACTAAAAAAATGTGGTACAAGCCGGGCTCGGTTGCTCAGCCTGTAATCCCAGTGCTTTGGGAGGCTGAGGTGAGTGAATTGCCTGAGCCCGCG
>NW_007247373.1:104538-118372 GCF_000164805.1 Carlito syrichta
GGCCACTGCACTCCAGTCTGGGAGACAGAGTGAGACTCCAACTCAAAAAAAAAAAAAGTGGTACATATACACAATGGAATTTTATGCAGTCATAAAGGACAAACGTATGAACGTCACAGAAACTTGGATAGATGTAGAGACTATAATATTCAGTAATCTACCACAGAAAGAAAGAACTGAGTACAATAGTTTCTCACTCATAAGCAAACTCTGAACATTTACCATAATACTATAAGAAGGGGATTGGACACTGCCAGGGGAGGGAGGGGAGCACACAGTATCAATAAGCGTACCTGATCTCAAACCAGGTGACGTGGGGACCAAAGAGAGGCCCAAACTTTACCTGTACGATGACGATGAGCACTTGTATACCTAGCCTGAATTGCACCCTACATCTTTACGTTAAAAAAACGGAAGGCTGGGCACAGTGGTTCAAGCCTGTAATCCCAGCATGTTGGAAGGTCGAGGCAAGAGGATTGCCTGAGTCCAGGGGTTCAAGACCAACCTGAACAACTTGGTGAGAGCTCGTCTCTACAATAAGTCAAAAAATTAGCTGGGTGTGGTGGTGCCCGCCTGTAGTTCCAGCCACTTGGAAGGCTAAAGCGGAAGGATTGCCTGAGCCCAGCAGGTCGAGGCTGCAGTGGCCATGAGCATGCCACTGCATTCCAGTCTGGGCGACAGAGAGAGACTCTGACTCTAAAAAAATAAAAAATTTTTTAAAAAGAGCACCCACAGCACCCTGGGAAGCATACATCGGGGTCTGTGGCCCCGCGGTCTCTGGGATCTTCCTGCGCAGAGGAGAGAGGTGGCGGAGGGCACTGAGGGCCATGGGGGCGGGCCTGTCTGACTCTGTGACCCTGGGGTCCCACCCAGAGCTGGAACCCGCTGGGCACGCAAAACCGGTGCACTGAGTGGAATTAAGTAACACTAGCTCAAGCTCTGCCACTAGCTCACCAAATGACCTTGGTCGCATGATTTTAGCCTCTCTAAGTCACAGTTTCCCATTTGCAGAGGTGAAGGCTGACAATAACTGATGTGCTCTGAACATTTTTCCCACACCAACATAAAATGAGACAACCTCCAAGAACTCACCAAGGAAAGCCCTGAAGGCAACCATAAGTGAATGCCATTCTCGCACAGCTTTGTCTCACATGTGCCCAGGCAGCCACGTTGGTGGCTGACGTGCCCTGGCAGCTCTCTCACTGACGTGCTATGTGAATCCAAGCCCGAAGAACATGTTTCCCCCCCGAGGGGGCAGTAACGCCATTCTTCCCCAAGAAACGTCATTATCTGGAACCAGCTCTGCCAACTGACAGCACTCCTCACTACCCCAGTTCCTAGGCTGGATCTCACCACACGGTCCAGCCCAGACCTTCCGGGGTCCAGGCTTGTGAGGGCAGGCAGGCTGGGCTAGGGGGAATCGTTCATGCTGGTGACCACCGGCCCTGGTCACCAGACGCTCCTGGTTCTCCCATTCCCAGGCTTGTCTGTCCCACTCACCGCCCTTTGATGTTGAGTGAAACCACGGGCCCCACTCTGCCTGGTGACTCACAAGCCCAAGTGACAGGGTGTTGCTCTGACAGGCACAGGCTGCTACAGCCCAAAGCCCGATGGCGCTGCTCCTTCTGCGGGATTCCCAGGGTGAGGGAAAGGTGCTGGGGACCCCAGCTGACTCGTGGCGGACATGGGTCACAAGCCAGAAGCGTACCTGTGGTTTCCAGCCCTGAGGATTGGGGCCGTCCGTCCCCTAGGCCGAGCGATCACTCTCCCACCACTTGCCACGCGGCATTACCTCTGGCTCGCCTTGACAAGACAGCCCTCGGGGGACTTCCAGCTCCAGGTCGAATGTGCACAACAGGCAAACGCCAGCCAGCGGTGGGAGGTTCCAGCGCACAAGTCTCATGACTGTATGTGCCGGGCTTAAAGCTCTCTCGGCGGTGCCTGGTGGCCTCAGCACAAAGCCCTCATGGTCTGCTCTCCACGACCTCCACTGAACCCCTTGCTGCCCTCTGCAGTCTCAGGCTCTGCACTCTCACCTCCGGTTCACCTCCTACTACCGTCTGTAGTCTCAGGCTCTGCACGGTCACCTCCGGTTAAGCCCTTGCTCCCTCTGCGGTCCCAGGTTCTGCAACCTTCACAGCACACAGAGTTGCCGTCCAGTACCGGTGCCGCCTCCAGGCTCTGCTGGGAGTGCTCGGAAGCCGCTCCTCCCGCCCCCTCCCTGCTCCATCCATCCTGCCCTTCACCTAGACACTTCCCGCGCAGCCACCCAGCTCCAGCTCCTGCCGCAGACCCCTGCGGTGTGGCCACTTCCTCCCCTGCCTGCGCCTCAGACCGGGTCCTGTTACCCCCAGGCCAGCCCAGTGCTGGCACACACAAGCCCCCAGAAAGGCTTGTTCTAATGGAAGGGAACGGAGACGGAAGAGAGAGGAGGGGCACCGGGTGGCGTGTGATCTCTTCTCACTCACCTGTACTGCTCTTTGGCCTGCATAATGACAAAATCCCACTTGTAGTTTATTTTTTGGTTCAAGAAACTGTAATTTTCCTAGAGAAGGAAAACAAAATGAGAACTGTGAGACCCACGACACACGCCAGGTGTGCAAGGCCACAATCCATAAGGCACCGAGGCCATAGGCTCAGACCGGGGAGACTCCAGACCCAGCCTTACGATGGTGCTCACTCAAGGGCCAGCACTGAATTCACAAAAGCCTTCGCAAGAAACCTGTCTCTCTTGGTTTCATTTGATTTTTTAAAAATAAACATGTCCCCAAGTCTGACTAGGGAGAAAGGATTGCAGATGGGGAAGAAACGGACACGCAGTATTCGTCAACGGAGTATCACAAATTCACAAAGATAAGCCTTGACACTGCTAGGGTGCTGTCCTTTCTACAAGCACGTTTGCAAGAATAAAAACAGCAACATGGTTGTCCTCTCCCGCAAAAGGCCAGCCTTTTGAGGGTTCACATGTGCTCTTTGGGAAATCTGATTCACCCAGCCTAAAGCAAAAGTCTATACAGCACATCTGTTTTCCCGTGATAAACTCAAGTTTGTCAAGAACAGCCTGGGCAACTTGGCGAGACCTCATCTCTACAATAAATCAAAAAGTTAGCTGTGAACGGTAGCGCGCGCCTGTAGTTCTAGCTACTTGGAAGGCTGAGGCGGAAGGGTTGCCAGACGCTAGCAAGTCGACACTGGGGTGGCCGTGAGTGTGCACGGCACTCTAGCCTGGGCAGCACAGTGAGACTCCAACTCAAAAAAAAAAAAACTCAAGGTCGAATCTGTTAACCAACGACTGTCTACTGTCCCACATACTAATTAAGTCACATTGGGGACAGCAAATGGAAGAGTAGCCGCTGTGTGCCCAGTAGCACTGAGGCAAGGGCTTAACTTGCAGCAGGAGAAACTGAAGTTAGACAAGGAGAAGAATGTACTTCCGCAAACTGCTTCTAACAAATGAGAGATGGGTGGCTGGCTAGAGGGACAACAAGGATGCCCACGAACGCAGTTACATGGGGAAGAGGGAGAAGTAGCTCAAGACGCTGCTCCACCCGGCGGCCACAGCCTCTACTGGAAAACTCCGCTGTACCTTTTCATACTCTTCCAAAACCCCTTTCTTCTTGATGTTCCGCTTGGCCAGATAGATGGCTGGAAAGGAAAGCAATGGCATTTCCCATCATCGTCACACATCCAAACCCCACCCCCTCCCTGGCTCGAGGCTGCTATGCCAGAACGGGGGGCATGCTCGGCGCACCCGGTCCCTCGCCCCCGAAGCACACCCAGCGCAGATGCGAGCTGACACAAAGGTCACAACGACAGCAAGACAAATGTCACCAAACGCAGCACGTACTCAAGCAGTTTGCTAGCACTCGCCAAGGCATGGGCAGGTGCAGCACCTACCATAATCTGTGTCTTCAGCTGGCCACTGCTGGGTGGGCCAGAAATACGGCGTCTGCAAGAAACCAGGGAAGCCACACTTGAAAACGGCTGGGACTCCCCAGAGCCCCAGTCCTGGGACTAAAGATAAAACTACCTCAGTCCTCCCCCCTCACCATTTCCAATGTCCTGATCTGTGAGAATATGGAACCAACCACCTGTTCAAATAAGATCAACATCCAAGGTCAAGGGAAAGACTCACCTGAAATCGGTAGAGACTGCCATCAGGCTTGAGAACCAGATTCTTGGGGTCTTGCAGTGGGTAAATGTAGCCGTACTTGACAATAAAGTTGCCCAGGTTCTGTGCCTCTGGGAAGAAGCAGTTCAGACACCACATCAAGAGCACGGCTGAGGCAGCCGCTCCCTGCCCAGCCACCGCTGCCCCCGGCGCTTCCGGGGAAGTGCCCATCCTAACGGCGCCACATCTGAGGCGCGAGGACAGTGGTCCCTGAACGTGACTGTGGACAAGCCTCAGCCGGAGGGCACCCTAGAGGGAGGACTTCCCAGGCCCTCTCCCCAGGAATGACAACTGGGGAAATCCGGCAGGAACCTGCCATCCTGAGCATTCACAGGCCCCCCAGGTATCTGCGGCAGGTGGCTTGGGGATGACAGTCAGGGAAGCCTGGGAGAAGCATCTACGGGCCCTTTGGGTCTGGACAGGGTCACAGGAGTGGGAAACAGCATGTCTGTGGCACCCACAGATGCCTTCTTACTCCAAGAGTGAGGGGCCCCGTGCTTGCCGCCAACTCCTGTGCCAAGCTCGGCTCTGCACCCAGGTCGTTCCCGCCTTCGCACCCCACTATAACTCCCACCCCCTCCAGCATTGTTTCTGGATTTGCATCCATTAAAGGAGAGCCTTCCGGTTCTGTCTCAGGAGCACGAGGGAAAGCAGACATCTTCCCACCCTCCAGAAGAGAATCAAGCACCCCCCTGGTCCTGCAGGCCCTGCCCATGGGCTCATCCACGGCACAGCTAACTTCCACGGTGTGGGCGGCCCCCCGGGGTCCACCTCTTCATCACAGACTGCACCCAGTTTCTGTGCCTTGTACGAACAGCCTGTGTCCCAGTATGGAGTTTGCTCCCCAGACGATTTCTGCTCCAACTCACCCTTCCAACTGCTGCCAGAAACCCTGGCTTCAGTAGCATTATCATCCACACCGCCATGCTCGGAAAATTGCCTGGGCTGCCTAGGCCTGTCTCCCAGATCAGCTTGGAATCTGCACACCACCATGTGTCCTTCCGCCCCTCCACCGTCACCCACCCACCTTCCACCTCCGCTCTTGCCTCCGCCTTTTGGGAAGACCCTCGGAAACCCCCTCCACCAATTCATGGGTGTCACACCTTTCGAGTCAGATGGGAACAGCTTCCCTTCCAAGGAGTCCTCCCTGTTAATTATGTGCCATCAATGTCTTGTATGAAATAGCTCTTGTGTCCCCACATTGTCCTGCCTTTGATTGTGACTCTGGTGGTTTTACATACGAAGGGCATGTCTCTCCAATTAAACGTTAATTTCTGGGGAACACTGGCTAAGCCTTCACCCAGTTTCTCCAGGTGCTGTTCACCGGGCATCCCAGATAACTGCGCATTGCACAAGCTCTCACCCACGCTGGAGATCCAGAGATGCTCACTGATCCAGTTCAGAACATCGCCCCCTGCAAACAGAGACACTCTCAGTCATCGTCATGATCACCGGACACATCCTAGGACCCCATGCTGGCGCCTGACTGGTCCTCCCGCTCAGCCGACACCCCGTGCCTCTTCGGCCTGGGATCTTCAGGGAACCTCCCCTGCCCCATTACGTTCAGCCCAAACTCTGAGTCTGTAACTCGAGGCCACCTGGGACCTGACACCAGCACACTTGCAGCTTAGCCACACCCCTGCCCTCCGCACACACACCCAGTCTTGGCCTTTCTTGCTGTTTTCCCGGGCGATAGTTTGTGTGTGTACTCTCAAGTACGAACTAGACAGTCAACGGCTTATGTCCCAACACCGAGGGGGAAGAAAGCAACACCAGCCATCTGTGGGGCTCTGGCTGGAGTCCGGGATGGGAAGGGGGGGCAGGGGGCCGGGGCTGACGCGGCTGCCCCTCCAGCTCCAAGCAGGACTCTGAGGAGTCAGGAAATCCGAGATTCAAACCCGGCCGTTGTGTCACTGTGAAGGCGCTTTTGTCCAAGTAGGAGGATGGGGCCTGTTGCAGCAACACTCTGTGGGTTGATGCGCGACTCTGGATGACAGAAGGGGGGCCCCTGTGTGCTCATGCCCTGGATCCTCCAGGTCTCCGGGGACGGCCCGGGAACAAGGCCGAGTGAAGACCGGTGGACTGGTGTGAAGAACAGGCAGGCCAGGGCCAAGGTCAGGAGCGAAGGTGC
This sequence comes from Carlito syrichta, assembly GCF_000164805.1. NCBI lineage: Eukaryota > Metazoa > Chordata > Mammalia > Primates > Tarsiidae > Carlito > Carlito syrichta. The sequence continues at coordinate 110,841 of NW_007247373.1, forward strand.
ACCCCCCCGGATTCCAATTCATCTAAGGGCCCGGGAAGCCAAGTCCCGCGGCCACGCCTGGAGCCGCTGCAGCATCCATGGAGGCTCTGTGCCCTCTCCTTAGCCGGGGTCCTCTGGCCTCATACGCAGAAGAGGAGCCTTGGAGGCCAAGGGCGGTGGTACCCCAAAGAAAGGCAAGGGCCTGGACCCAAGCGCCCTGATACAGACACCACTGCACCAACACCGGTGACCATGTTTCCCAGCAACCTTAACCTGCTTTTCAAAGGCCGAGTGGGGCTGCTGCCTGCATGGGACTGGCCCACAACACACGCCAAGGAAGCAGGGACAGGGACATTTCCTCTTATGGCCCGATCACACATTACCTGCCACAGATAAGGCTGGGTGTGGACAACCTGTGCCCTTGGTGCCCACACCCCAGGGCATGAGTGTGCAGCCATCATCTCTGTCACGCCCACAGGAACAAGGCTGTGGCTTTCGATGGGTCCTCCCTCTGTGGCTCTTAGCCAGCCCTCATCGGCTATTCCCAAGCAAAATTCTTAATACACTTAAAATCCCAGGACCGGGGTGAAGACTTTCCACACCAAGTCTCTCTTTAAACACTACACAAAGGTGTGCACATGGAGACAGGCCCAGGCAGACATCAGCCTGATTAGCTCCCTGCACTGGGGAGTCAAGGGTGTTCTCCTCCACTCGGCTGCTTCCTGAAATAAACCCTACAAGATCACGGTGCCACCAGCAGCTGTCCCATGTGGTCTGTGCTGACAGCATGGTAGGCTGCTCAGGCCCCACCTCAGCCCCTTTGCCCCCAGGAGGTCCGGGGCCACCTGGCGTCTGAGGAGCTGGTGGTGTTTTGCTTGCCTCGGTGCTGAAGCAGCAGGGCGGGCTTCTCCCTGTGTTCTGGCTCTGCGGCAGTTGGGATCCTCTCGCGTAGGAGGAGTGAGGCAAAACACGGCAAGTGGGCGGCCTTGCCCAAGCCCAGGAGCCAAGTGCACCCGCGTGCAGGGGAGGAAGCGGCCCGCACACACAGCAGCAGACGAGGGGCAGACGCCGGCCACATTGCTGGGTTCAAGTCCGCACTCGCTTGTGAACGAACTGAGTGACACCAGAACGAGTGGCTGAACCTCTCCGTGGCTCCATGGGCTGCCTGCAAAAAGGCTATGGGCATATCTACCCACACAGCTCAGGAAAGCGCTAGCCATGGCCACCCATCCACTGTCTGCTGTGGCCGAGCACTGCTCAGCTCTCGCGTCTAATTCCTGCACGCATTTCCTGAGACAGGCAACGATGCTGTTGCCTGGGAAATGAGAAAACTTAGGCCGGGGCTACGCAGCTAGAAAAAGGCACCCGAACTGAAGGAGTCAATCCAGCGCTCTCTGCTCAAGGCCAGAACAGGGCCGGGGCATGCACTCACAAGCCTGTGACCATCTCTTACGAACACAGCTGTGTTAAGCCCTGGGGTTACCCAGACCAACAAGGCAAGATGCTTCCTCTTGAAGGGCCCCCAGTCCAGTCGGGGATTTGGGCCCGAATTAATGACAACCAGAGGCAGGGAGGGGCGGGAAGCCCGGGGCACCTTCAGGAGGAAAGGCCCAGCCGCATCTTAAGTGATGGGGCGCAGAGGCACCCTGAAGTCTGCCCACCAGCTCTGCCCTAAGACTGGCTTGTCAGTGCTTCCTGTCTTCCGGGAGCCGCCCTGTCACATCCCTGTCACATCCCGATTCATTCCCCTTTCGCTCAGACAAGAGTCAGTCTTCCGCTGCTTGCGTGCAGGGAAGCCTGAGGGACACATTGCCAGTGGGGGCGCCCTTTCTTCCCAGCAGTCAGAAGGGGGAAGCGGAGGCTGCCAGCCAGCTGTCTTTGCAGAGTCCAGGGCACCTTGAGGGAAAGCTCAATAGTCAGGCCGAGGACGGGGTGGGAGGCAGGGCTCAGGACCGGCACGCACGGCGTGAGGCCCTGGCTTGTGCTGTGCAAAGCCATGTGCTCTTGCCGGCCTTGAGCCTGACGGCAAACACTCTTACAAAACCAAGGTCAGAGTCCACGGGCAGCACACTGACCAGAATGCTTCCACATCTTGGCATCCAGCCCCTCTTGCCAATATTCCCAAACGATGCTCTGTGGGCGCTCTACCCCACCCAGAGAGAGGGGATAGCAGCACCATCCCCACAGGGTGGCAAGCGGGGCCGAATGGGACTAAGAGGGCAGGAAAAAGCGGATCAAGATGAAGGCCAGTATTTTCTTCTGCCGAATAGTATTTTTATGCCGGCTATCTGATTTCATTAAAGCAAAACAAGCCGTCCAGGCGTGGGGTCTCACACTTGAGCCCAGGAGTTCGAGGACAGTCTGGGCAACATAGCAAGTCCTCATCTCTACCAAAAAAAAAATTAGCTGGGCATGACGGTGTGCACCTGTAGTCCCAGCTACTTGGGAGGCGGAGGTGGAAGGATCACCTGAGCCCAGGTGGTGGCGGTTGCAGTGAGCTGTGATGGTGCCGCTGCACTCCAGCCAAGGCAACAGAGTGAGGCCCCTGACTTAAAAAAAGAGAAAAAGAAACAAGCAAACAAAAAAACAAGCTTTCTCAATCTCCTAGCGGAATGACTTCAAGAAGTGAACAACTGACCAGTGTGGCGGCTCATGCCTGTGGGATTATTCCCAGCACTTTGGGTGGCTGAGGTAAGAGGATTGATTGCCTGAGCCCACGGGTTCGAGAACAGCCTGGGCAACAAGGCGAGACCTCATCTCTACAGTAAATCAAAAAACTAGCTGGGTGTGGTGGCGCGTGCCTGTAGTTCCAGCCACTTGGAAGGTTGAGGCAGGAGGATCGCCTGAGCTGGGCAGGTCGAGGCTGCGGTGGCCGTGAGGATGCCACTGCACTCCAACCTGGGCAACAGAGTGAGACTCCAACTCAAAAAAAAAAGTGGCCAACGAAGTCCTCTTCTCCTTCTTTTCTGACACCTTCCACAGAAGAAAACTGTAGTCCAAGGGCCAGATGGTAAATATTTCAGCTCTGCGGGCCACAACGCACTCTCTGCACAACTGTGTATCTGAACTCTGCTGCTGTCTTACAAAAGCAGCCTTTAACAGTACCCAAACACAGCGGAGGTGGATGTGTTCGGGAACACAGGCCAAGGCTGAGTTTGGCCTGTGGATCACAGCTCGCCACCCCGCTTGCGGGGTCTGCTGCCCCCTCACCTGTCATGGCGTGAGGAACGCTGGTGACCAGGACTCTCTGGCTCTGCATTCGGACCCCCGTCTCCGGGCTCTGCATGTCCTTCACAAGCGCTTCAATCTGCAAGACAGGGTGGGAAAAGCCGGCTGCCCGGAACCATCTCAGAAGTCGAGTGAGGCCCCTTCCGCTGCACTGAGGGGCACGGGAAGGGCGGCACAGGAGCGACGGCTCGGAGTGACTCGAGTGCCACCGGGGCCAAGTGTGAGAGGTGGGGTTTCTGGGCAGCAAGTGAGAGGACACCCAGCAAAGGCAGGGGAGGAGGGCAGTGCCCAGGGCGAGGGAGGGGCAGAAGGCGGCAGGGGAAGCCAGACAAGACGGGTTGCTCCTGGAGAGTAACTCTGCTGCTCCTGGAGAGCGCCCTGGAGATTCGCAGCCACGACAGAGAGCAGGACGCTGAGGCGTGAGAAGCTGGCCGAGGTAGACAGTAGGGTGCTCCATTCAAGGCCACTGCCCCAGCCGGGCAAGAAGCATCGACGTCCACTCTCACTGCCCCACTCCCCAGGCATTCTCAGCCGAGCTGCCCGAGGAGACCGTCCGGGGTGGTCTCCCACACCGCTCTCCTCAGGCCGCTTAACGGCAGGGCACACACGCAGAGCGAGCGGCCGCGTGGGCCTGCCGTCCACCTGCCTGGCCTCCTTCCTTTCGGACTCGCCTCTCCTCGCTCCTCCGCCCCAGCCCCCGCGGCCACGTCGCCCGCCCCCCGATGCCGAGCCCGCCCTCCGCCTGCCTCAGAGCCTTTGCACTGGCTGCTCCCGCGGCCGGGATTGGTCCTGCCGAGAGTTCCGCTGGGCTCCTCGCCTCCTTCCTCTCGATGTTGGCAGGAGGCCCACCCGTCCTACCTTGCTCTCCACCCCTGGCACTCTTGAGTGCCTGCTCACTTTCCTAGAACACGTGTGCTCTTGGAACACACAGAATATTTCACCTATGTGTTAAATTGTGCATTGGGTGTCTCTCGTGGCTCTTCCTGGGGTCTTCTGTCTGTTGGCCACCGCTGTGTTCCAAGTGCCTGGCGCAAAGGTAAGATGCAGTTAACAGTCGAGGGATGAACCAATCAAGAATGAAGCAGCTACCGGAAAGCAGGTGAGGAGGCATGACTCCCAGGGCTCTGGAAAACCAAATGTTCACGGAACTTGCAAGTGGTGGGTAGTTCACTGAGGGCAGCACAGAATAACACCAGGGCTTACAACCGATATGACTCGAGTTGCCAGGGACCAGCACAGAAAATGCAGACAGAGCACCTCTGGAAGCGAAGGCACCAGCCTCACAACGCCGACTGCCCAAGGCAGCTGCGCTTCCCCATGTCTGGCCAGCAGTTACAAAGGACCGGTCCAAGTTCAGAAGGGACACAAGCCAGAAAGATGAACTCGAGAGTCGTGAGCACCAGAGAGAACGCTGAAGCCAAAAAGACTCCATGCACTGTCAAGGAAGACCAGACCGCAGGAAGACAGTCCCAAGGACAGACCTGATTATCTCTGGAGCCATTTTGAGTTTTGAGTTTTCACTATTAAAAAATTATTTTCCATCTGAAAAACTTAAATGGAAATAAAATCAACTACAGGAGAATTGAAAGCAAACTGGATGCTTGACATGATTCAAAACAGAAAATCCAAGCCGGGTGTGGTGGCTCACACCTATAATCCCAGCACTTTGGGAGGCTGAGGTGAGAGGATTGCCTGAGCTTACGGGTTCAAGACAAGCCCAAGTAATTTGGTGAGACCTCACCCCTACAATAAATCAAAAAAAAAAAATTAGCCTAGCAAGGTGGCGCATGCCCATAGTTCCAGCTACTTGGAAGGAAGGCAGAAAGATCACCTGAACCCAGCAGACTGAGGCTGCGGTGGCTGTGAGCATGCCACTGCACTCCAGTCTGGGCAACACAAAAAAAAAAAGCCAACCCAGGTGTTTCTCCTACCATTTAATGTTTGCCATTTGATAAAGCATCACTTGCAGAGGTCTCAAACTTCATGTTTCCCCAGGAAAGCCCTTGCTAATGCAGAAACTGCCCACTCCCCCTGCCCCAGACATGCATGCTAATAGTCAGCTAGTCACTCAACAACCAGGCACAGTCAAGTTGACTCTGGGAAACCAAAGAGAAGAAACTGTGGTCCCTGAGCCCAGGGAGTTCACTGTCTAGTGAGAGGCTCTTCTAGGACACCGCAGGAAGCACAGTGACAAAGACGAGTCCAGTTGGGCTCCCTGGCTCAGCCTGCAATCCCGCGCCTTGGGAGGCCGAGGTGAGTGGACGGCCTGAGCCCGCAGGCTCGAGACCTGCCTGGGCAACCTGGTGAGCCCTCATCTCTACGATAAACCAAAAATCAGCCGGGCGCGGCAGCGCGCGCCCCTAACTCCGGCTACTCGGAAGGATCGCCGGAGCCGGCGGGTCGAGGCTGCGGCCGAGAGCGCCGCCGCACTCCAGTCTGGGCGACGGAGGGAGACTCCACTCAAAACAAAAAAGGCCGAGTCCGCGGCCTAAGTGAGCACGACAGAGCCAGGCAGGAGGGCAGGACTCCTGAGCCAGTCTCACCAAAGCCAGCAGGACTGGAGTGGAGAGGGAGGCGGTGGGCAAGCACTCCCCGCGGAAGGGCCGCAGCAGCGGGGTGGAGCGAGCCTGCAGGCAGCAACAAGCGCCTTCCCGCCTTCGCCCCTGCACATGCCTCGGGGCCTGGCTGGGGCGGGGCGCGCCCGGCCGAGGCGTCGGCGTCCGTGTTCCAGTCACGCCCCCACGTGCTGCCTGCTTCCCTCCGCTTCACTGCCTTGGCTATGCCACCATGCCCTGCTGCCAGCGAATATGGCAGCACCCTCAACACCGTGCGGTCCCGGCAGCTCACAGGGTCCTTTTTCAACACGAAGGCGCTTGCCGTGCAGAGAAAAGGAACCCAAATCAGCCGGGTGCCTGTAGTCCCAGCTATTCGGGAGGCTGAGGCGGAAGGGCCGCCGGAGCCCGGAGGTCGAGGCTCCAGTGAGCCGTGATCATGCCCCTGCACTCCAGCCTGGGCGACGGAATGAGACCCCAGCTCAAAAAGAAAAGGAACAGGAATCCAAAGTAGGATTTCTTTTCTCCACTAACTGTAGGATCTTGGGCAAATCAACCTTTCTGAATCTCTCCACAAAATGAGGACTATGATCGCGTGCGCCCTATTAATTGGTACGGTTTTGTAATCTCTTAAAATCTAATTAAGTGTGTAAACATGCTCTGTAAGGAGAGATATATATTATAAATGCAGAGAGATACATAAGCATAGCTGGGTGAGGTGATATGAGCCTGCAATCCCAGCTGCTCAGGAGGGAAAGGTGGGAGAATCAGTTGAAGTCAGAAGTTCAAGACAAGCCCGGACAACATAGAGAGAGCCCATTTCTCTAGGGACATATGTTAGTTGTTATGGTTAGAATTATAAATATTTGTAGCATTCTTACAACTAATGCATTTTTGAAACTTTGCATGCAGGGTTGTGTTTAGATGCCCAGGAACAGAAACCCAGCTCCACTAACCAAACAAATATAAGTATCTCATGAGCATGTGCCCAGTACTTTGGGGGACACAGGAAGGCAAAAGTTCAGTCCTGGAGAGTTGGGGAAATAGTGACATGAAAATAAAATGTTAGGCTGGGTGTGGTGGCTCACGTCTGTAAACCCAGCACTTTGGGAAGCCAAGACAAGAGGACTGCCTGAGTTCAGGGGTTCAAGACCCACCAGGGCAACTTGGTAAGACCTTGTCTTTACAATAATTTTTTTAAAAAATTAACCAGTCATGGTGGCACACACCTATAGTCCCAGCTACTCAGGAGGCTGAGGTGGAAGGTTAACTTGAGTCCAGGAGGTCAAGGCTGCGGTAGCATGATCGTGCCACTGCACTCCAGCCTGGGAGACAAAGTGAGCCTCCAACACACACACACACACACACACACACACACACACACACACACACACTCTCTCTCTCTCTCTCTCTCTCTCTCTCTCTCTCTCTCTTAACACAGGCTAAGGATCTGGGTGCAGAGAAAGCTCAGTTCAAATCTCTGCTCCAATTTAGAAGTTAGAGGCCTTAAGTAAACTACCAGATTTCACTAAGACTCACTTCTTTGTAGAATAGAGATCACAACAGTATCTACACGGTCACGGGGATGTTGTGAAGATCAAATGAGATCAAGCATATAAAGCCCTAGACCTGCACTGCACACAAGGTATTTACAAAATAGCAACTGCAAGTCAGTGCATGGCTTGCACCTGTAGTCCCAGACACCAGGGAGGCTGAGGCAGGAGAATCACTTGAGCCCAGGGGTCGCACCAGCCTGGGCGACATGGTGAGACT
>NW_007247373.1:118394-125060 GCF_000164805.1 Carlito syrichta
GGAGGGAGGGAGGGAAGGGGCAACTGAGACTGACTGAGATGATCCCCAAAAAGAGCCAGAGAGGACGAGCCGAATTTCACCAGATGGTGAGGGCCAGGCTGTAATCCAAGGGAGGGGTGGTGTGACAACGACCTGGGCAGGAAAGCAAAGAGGTTGACATTGGAGCCCCAGTGCGCTGTTGGTAGAAGTGCAAAATGGTGCAGCCGTTCTGGAAAACAGTGTGGAGGTTCACCAAAAAAATGAAAACTAGAGCTACCATCTGACCCAACAGTCCCCCTCTGGGTATAGCTCCAGAAGAGCTGAAATCAGAATCTGGAAGAGATGCCTGCACCCCCAAGTTCACGGCAGCACTGCTCACACTAGCCAAGATGTGGGACTCGTCCGGTGTCCCTGACAGACCAATAAGGAAACCATGGTGCAGCCACACGCGGGAACGTTGGGTGGCCTTTAGAAAGAAGGACATTCGGCAACAAGGGTGGGCCCGGGGACCTTATGCGAAGTGAAATAAGCCAGGCCAGCCAGAGGGACAAATGCCACAGGATTCCACTTACGTGAAGCACCCAAAATAGGCAAATCTGTGGAATTAGCCGAATGGTGGCTGCCAGGGCCTGGGGGCGGGGGGAGGCCAGGAGCCACTGAGCGACACAGAGTTCCAGTGAGAGTTCCAGTTGCGGCCAAACGTGTCCTGAGGCTGGCAGGCCATATCGTGCACTTAAAATCCTGTTTAATAAGCCGGGCTCGGTGGCTCACCTGTAATCCCGCACCTTGGGAGGCTGAGGTGAGTGGATTGCCTGAGCCCATGGGTTCGAGACCTGCCTGGGCAACTTGGCAAGACCTCACCTCTACAATAAATCAAAAATCAGCCGGGCGTGGTAGTGCGTGCCTTTAGTTCCGGCCACACGGAAGGCTGAGGCGGAAGGATCGCCGGAGCCCAGCAGGCGAGGCTGCGGTGGCCGGGAGCGGCCACTGCACTCCAGTCTGGGCGACAGAGTGAGAATCCAACTCAAAAAAAAAAATCCTGTTTAAAAGGTGGATCTCATGTTAAATTTTCTCAACATAATAAAATGGATTTTTTTCTTTTTGAAGAGAGCAAGCGACAGGTCTGGCTGCAGGCGAGGAGCAGGAGCACACAGGCAGCCCCGAGTGGGAAACATGCCGCCTGCCACCTTCCACTCAGCCAGACTGCTCCTGGGGCTGCAGGGCTCCCACCTTCCTAGGGAGAGTCAACGGTGTCCCAGCTCAGGGCTGAGGGGTAAGAGTCCCTCTCTCAGTCCTGTTGCTCATCAACATTTGCAGCTGAGCCATAATCTCAAGAAGGTGCCAAGACCAGAGCACAGTCGAGGCCACTTGGGCACCGAGTCGGCCCCGCAGCCCGCAGGCACGGCCCAGGCAGCACCAGGCACTCCCATGAGGACTGACTGCTTTCTTCCCCCGATGGACGCTTTCTTGGCTCACAAAATTGCTCTGGAACAGAAACCACTCATTTCCGCTCTCTTTGGAGCCGCAGTCCTTGGCCTTCTGCGGTCTCAGGGCCCAGCAGCATCTCGGATTCCTGGGTCAGCCGTGGGCCAGCAGAGGGGAGCAGAGGCAACCCCAGGAAGGGAGGCAGCCCCACAGCTCCTAGGAATGGCAGGGACTGAGGAGTCTCAGGCTGCGGGAGTGACTCCTTCCAGAGATCTCGTGCAACCAGGAGCCTCGGCTCCATGTGGTACTCCAAAAAGCGCCCGATTTTCTTGGCTCCACATATGTTGCCTCAAGAAGCCTGCTTTCTAGGCTCCATACGGTACCCCAAGAAGCGCCTGGTTTTCTAATGTGAGGGCCCAGGACTCCTCTTTTCCACATGCTGCCAGATGAAAGGCTGCGGTCCTTCAGAAGTTCTGTTGGATGAGACGGCAGCATTTCATGGGAACAGGGTCCCGTATATTGGAAAAGAAACACAACCCCACTTTAGGAGTTAGAGACTTGATTCTCCCAATACAAAGTTGGCAGCTCTGGATTCCTTGTCTTTGCCTTGGAAAAATCTAGTTACAGAGTTTGAAAATAACCTTCAGAGGAGGAATAATGAGAGTTATTTTTAAAACACAATGAGGGGAGTCAGATTTCTTTCCAGCAGGTGTGTCACCCTTAACAGAAAAAGGAGGCCTGGGTGGGAGGAGGCTGGTCACGTGAGCCCCAGGAACATTCTGAGGGCGGTCTGCTGTTCTTCTCAGACTTCTGAGAGAAACTCCCCTGAGGCGTCTCCTCTCTGGCCCAACAGGAAAGCAGCCGGGTTCCAACTGTATGAGCTGCGCAGTGTCCCCCACAAAGTCATGCTGACGTCCTAACCCGCACCCCAGAATGTGACCATTTTGGGAGATAAAGTCGCTAAAGAAGTGGGTAAAATGAGGTTACGGGGTGGACTCTCATCCCCTGTGGCCGGTGTCGTTATCAGAAGAGGTTGGGGCACAGACGGGCACAGAGGGAAGGTGGCCACCTGCAAGTCAGGGAGAGAAGCCTCGGGAAACACCCCGGCCTTGTGTGGATCTCAGACTTCCAGCTTCCAGAATGGCCAAAAAAGAAAGTTCTGCTCCATCCACCCCTCACTCTGTGGCTTGTTGTTACGGCAGCCTGGCAAGCCATTATAGATCCCTCCCCATCACCTAGGGGACCCAATGGTTTCCCAAGTTCACCAGGGAGTGAGATGTCCTCGCCTTACTGCTCTAAACTGCTGTGAGCCCTGGCACCCTCCTCCTTGTGTCCTGGGGTCCGAGGCCACCCCCTCCCTAGAAAGCCATCACCCCCACTCCCAACCAGACTCGGCTTCTTGGCTCCTCCCAAAACGAAGCATCAGCCCATCTCGCTCCCAGGCAACAGGTCATCTGCTTCACAACCAGGCCACGGCGGGACCCTGGCTGACCCCGTTCTGAGGAGAAGCGGGAAGTGTCAGCCCCACCTTTCTTCTTTCAGATGCCAATGTGCCGAGGCGTGACTGTGGGAATGCTGGGGACCCTGGCATCACAGAGGGATCAGAAACGCCAGCTTTGATGGCTGTGACATCCCACCCACCACGCCCACACCGCTGTTCGCGATGGAGCTGTCACTCATGATGGAAGATCTCCAGGGCTGGAATTTTCTTATAAACCGGTGAAGGCCCCCAGGGGGACAATAATGCCCGTTACTCTTCTGTACAAAGATGAGGAAAGTAATCCAGAACTGCAGGGTCCTTTTTCCAACAGAAGAGGATGTGTTCTTTTTCTAATGAGCCAGGCCACACGGAGTCCGGCCAGCCCCCTGCTGCCTCGGCCCGATGTCTCGCAGACGCCCAGCCCTGCACGAGCACCGGGCCCTGACCCATGCGAGGCAGTCTTTCCCCAAAACCCGCCTTCCTGCCCTGGCCAAAAGCTGGGGAGCATTCCAGGCAGCCCCAGCCAGGATGTGGCCAATGTCCACGATTCCCCTTTAGTTTTCAACACGCCTCTTACCTGCCCACCCAATCCTGCCTCCACCGGATGACTCCTAACCTTCCTCCTGGATCACCCAGCTCTGCCTCCCAGCTGGCATCTGTGTCCAGCCTCTAGAAGGCCCTTCTGCCCAAGGCTCTCCGTCAGAGCCCCATCAGTTTCTGGAGCCGGGTCATCCTTTGTCGGGCTTGTCCCAGGCATCCTAGGATGCTCAGCAACCTCCCTGGCCTCTACAGACTGGATGCCAGGAGCACCCCTACTGGTGAGCACCCAAAATGTATCTGGACATTGTCAAATGTCCCCAGGGGCTTTCATCCTAGCTGCGCCCTCAAACCACCAGGGACCTTTTTAAAAAAAAGACCGGTGCTTGGCCAGGCGCAGTGGCTCAGCCCGTCATCCCAGCATTTTGGGAGGCCGAGGCAAGAGGATTGCCTCGAGACCAGCCCGGGCAACTTGGTGAGACCTTGTCTCTACAATAAATCACAAAAACTAACCGGGCATGGTGGTGTGTGTCTGTAGTTCCAGTTACTTGGAAGGCTGAGGTGGAAGGATCGCCTGAGCCCGGCAGGTCGAGGCTGTGGTGGCCATGAGCGTGCCACTGCACTCCAGCCTGGGCAACAGAGCGAGACTCCAACCCCCCAAAAAAGCACTTGGCAACAAAGGCTGAGGTCCTTGATACATGGCTGCTGGAGCCATTCAGGCCTTTTCTTCCTGAGCCCAGCAGGTCAAGGCTGCGGTGGCCGTGAGTGAGCCACTGCACTCCAGCCTGGGTGATAGAGTGAGACTCTGACAAAAAGGAAAAAAAGACCAGTCCTTAAGCCAGACAACATGGTGTGTGCCTATAATCCGAGTTACTCAGGAGGCTGAAGCAGGAGAATCCATTGAGGCCACGAGTTCAAGTCCAGCCTGGGCAGTGAAGCAAGACTACATTTCACAAAAAATGGGAAAAAAAATATGTTTAAATGGACAAACAAAAAAAACTAGTGGCATAAAAAGATAATTGCTTGGGCCCCATCCCCAGGCCAAGTAAATCGAAACTCTAAGAACAGTGACTTGATATCAATATTTTTAAAAGCACAGCCCAGGTTGAGAATTACTCATACCCTCTCACGGGAATCCTCTTTCCAGCATGTAAACCAGCTCATCTTATTCATCCATGATTTTAGGCATCAAACAGCTGCTCTTCAAATACAGAATGCTTTCAAATCCTTAACCAGACACAGGAAGTTCTTCAGCTCCGGGCTCTTCTTACCTTCCAGCCTCCCAGACACCAACCCCAAACCCACCTCCTGCCCACTCGGGGCCAGCTCTCCCACGCCCGAAGGAGTCTCCAAAACCGTCATGTTATCTCGCACGTCTGTGTTTTGTATTTGCCTAAAATGCCACGCATCTTCCCACCCACCTGGCCGAACCACTCACTTTTCAGCGCTAGACTCAGTCGCAAGCTCCCTCGTGAAGCCTGTCCTGACCCTCCCATCCCAGTAAAGCCAGCCACTCCCCGCTTGCTGCTCTATGCGTCCTCCCACACGCCGGCCAACTGCCTCTTCAGGTGGCACTTCTCTCCAGCTGCGTGCACGCCTGTCTTTCTCTTCTTGACCCTAAGCTCCTGGTGCCTCCGGATCCAGCAGAGTGCCTACCACGTAGGTGCACAATTACGTATGGGTCTCAAATGAAGCAATGATGCAAGCAGGAGACACCACACTCCGCCTGGGACTCCTCAGTGTTTCTGCTTCAGCACAACCTTCCCAAGCAAAAGGAGACAGCAGAAGCCACACAGGAAAACAAAGCCAGTTTCTCCAAGAAAGTCAATCCCATCAATGCTGAGGGCAGTGGTAACTGGCACTGGCTGGGAGGGGGATCTGGAGTCACAGAGGAGAATGGACCAGCGCTAGAACAAGAACCCACCGCTGCCAGAGACACAGGGGCCACCTGCCTGTGCTCACCTGCCCACAGGGGGACCTCAGGTGAGTCATGCACAGGCGGGCCCTCCATCTTCTCCCGCCACATCTTGGACCAGCCCGGGCATCAGCGGGGAGCCTGCCGACCCAGGGCCGCCTCAAGCCCGAGACGGAGGTGTGGGTGCGAGGACCCCGGCACCGCAGGAGGAGGACGGGCCCTTCTGACTCACGTGCGAAGCCGCCACTTCCCAAGAGGCTGAGGTCGCAGGGGCACAGCAAAACCCGAGTGAGCTCCCTGAACTCAGGCAGGAGGACGCCAGCCGGCTCCTCCTGCTGACACAGCGGTCTTCGTGACTTGCAAACCTGCCACGGCGCTGGCCTTTCGGCCCGATGGTCGGCCTCCCACTCCCTTTTTGCTCCAAACACCGTCCATGACAAACGTGCCCCACGCCCACCAGGCTTCCTGCAGGTGCTGTTCCTTCTGCCTGGACCATCCTCTCTTTTCTCTTGGCCCAGAGCCCTCCAGTCTCAGCACTGCGTCCCCAAGCGCATTCACCCGGATTCACCCGGGTATTCCCACAGCCTCCACACTGCCCTACGTCAAAGGAAAGTTCATGACCTTGTATCACATTTGGTGACAGGCCACAGCCACTACTGTATTTTCTCCTGGTTTTGCCCCTCAGTGGCTTGTGACTGGCACACTGCTTAACCTCTCTGAGCCTGTTTCTTTCTCTGTAAAATGGGGATCCCAACCGTGAGCTCACGAATAGATGAGACAGTGCACATTCGTACCAGCTGGGGACACAGCATGCACCATCACATATGTTGAACACGCACTGAACCACAAGTCCACATTCCTAGTTCATGGCCCTCCTCCAGAGGTGGGACATCTAGTGCAGCTGGTCTTCCCGAGAATGCCTGGTGGGCTCTTGAGACCTGCATTCTCTGCTGCTCTGCACACCTGCATTCTCCTCTGCACACCTAGACTCTCCCTCTGCTCTGTACACCTGTGCTCTCTCCTGCTCTGCACATCTGTGTTCTCCCATTCTGCACCTGTGATCTTCCTCTTTTTGGCATACCTCTGCTGTCCCCGCTTACATACCTGTGTTCTTTCCCTGTCCTGCACACCCGTACTCTCCCTGTGCTCTGCACACCTATACCTAGACCCTGCTCTGCAAAACTGTGTTCTCCCTGCTCTGGACGCCAGTGTCCTCCCCCTTTTCTTCACACCTGTATTCTCCCCCTGCACTGCAAACCTGAACTGTCACCATGCCCTGCACACGTCTGTTCTTTTTTTTTTTTTTTGAGTTGGAGTCTCACTCTGTCGC
>NW_007247373.1:125080-127809 GCF_000164805.1 Carlito syrichta
CTGAGCCTGAGGGTTCGAGACCCGCCTGGGCAACTTGGCGAGACCTCACCTCTACAATAAGTCAAAAACTAGCCAGGCATGGTAGCGCGCACCTATAGTTCCAGCTACTTGGAAGGCTGAGGTGGAAGGATTGCCAGAGCCCAGCAGGTCCAGGTTGGGGTGGCCGGGAGCTGCCACTGCACTCCAGTCTGGGTGACAGAGTGAGACTCCAACTCAAAAAAAACCAGAAAACAAAAACAAAAACAAAAGCCATCTGGTCTATGTCCCATACCATGCTTGAATCACTAGCATCCTTGCCAAATGGTACTTGCTCACAGAAGGCATAGAGAAAGGTACACGTGGGTTGTCTCATTACATGACCAGTGTATTGCACACACAGCTATCACATATTGGAAAAATAAAGCCTGGTCATCATTGAGAGCAATATGCAAGCCTTGTGTCAATCCCATGTCAAGTCTTATTTCATGAACTGAAGGAGCAGATTCCAACAGTAACCACAGGTCCTTCCCTATACAGGATTTTTTTTTTTTTTGAGTTGGAGTCTCACTCTGTCACCCAGACTGGAGTGCAGTGGCCGCTCCCGGTCACCGCACCCTCAACCTGCTGAGCTCCAGCGATCCTTCCACCTCAGCCTTCCGAGAAGCCGGAACTACAGGCATGCACTACCACACCTGGCTAATTTTTGATTTATTGTAGAGACGACGTCTCGCCAAGTTGCCCAGGCGGGTCTCGAACCTGCAGGCTCAGGCAATCCACTTGCCTTGGCCTCCCAAAGTGCTGGGATTACAGGCTGAGCCACTGAGCCTGGCCCACACCTCTATTCCCTTGTTGATCTGCACACCTGTGGTCTCCCCTCATTCTGCACACATGTGTTCTCTCCCGGCTCTGCACACCTTTTTCTCCCCCTGCTCTGCACACCTGTTTCTCTCCCCATTCTGGACACCTGCATTCTCCTCCCTCTCTGCACATCTGTGCTCTCCCACAGCTCTGGACACCTGCATTACCCCCTTGCTCTGCACACTTATACTCTTCCACTGCTCTGCACACCTAACTCTTGCCTTGCTCTGCACACCCGTACTCTCCTCCTGCTCTGCAGATGTGTACTCACCCCCCGTTTTGCACAACTGTATTCCCCCTCTGCTCTGCACCCCTGTACTCTCCCCTGCTTGGCACACCTGTGTTCTCCCCCGCTCTGCACTTGTACTCGTCCCTTGCTCTGCACAGCTGTATTCTCCTGCTCTGCACACCTGCGTTCTCCTTCTGCTCTGCACGGCTGTGTTCTCTCCCTGCTCTGCACACCTGCATCCTTCCCCTCCTTTCAGGAGCTCTGTGATGTGACCAAGGACCTTCAAATGCACAGACAGGGTCCGTGCCAGCACAAGCCGACGGGAAAGAGCAATTCTGGTTGTGGGGCAGAGTCTGCAGGGCACAGGGGACCAGCCTTTGGGGAGGAGGGCGACTGGGCTGGCAGGGAAAGGAGGCATGGTGGTTGGTGGGTGAGGAGAGAAGGGCCCTCCCGGTAAAGGAACCCAAGGTATGAAGGGGGAGAGGTCCCTGGAAAGGGGAGACGGCCTTGGGGCAGGAGCCCCCGAGTGCCCGTGGCTGCTTGGCTGATTCCCGCAGGACAGGTGTGGACGGCAAAGCCAGGGAGACGGGCCAGCAGGATCCTGAGTGGGCAGGCTGAGGAGGCGGGACTTCACCCTGCAGGGCGCAGGAGACTGCAGGCGGAGGAGGGCTCAAGGCAGGGCTTCAGGCTGAGGAGGTCCCCTTGGTGTGGGGAAAGAAAACCAGTGAGTGTACGAAGGCTGTCGAGCGGGAGGCGGCTGGAGGAGAGGAGGAGAGGAGGAGAGGAGGAGAGGAGGAGAGGAGGAGGTGGAGGAGGGGCGGCTAGGGCGGAGGAGAAGGCAGCCCGAGACCAAGACACCCAGCAGAAGGCCAAGGTGGGAGAAGAGAGTCTCTCAGAGAACGGCTGTGAAGGCAGCGAGTGACGGGGGCCATCTGCAGACAGGGACTCCCGAGCCTCCAAGCCAGAGCTGCCCCGTCTGGGAGAAGGCGGTCCGGAAGACGGCGTGTGCCGCTTGGAGGTCGGGCTTAGGCGGCGTCCCCTGCTCTCGGGAGGCGGGACCTGCAGCCTGCAACTCGGGCTCTCAGGTTCTCTCGGAGTGAGGCGACATTCAGCATCTTTGTCTTAGGAATAACTACCTCCTGCCTGGAATGTGAGCACGCGCTCCTCGGAGGAGGTGGAGGAGGGCGGCCCGCTGTGCTGGTGCCCAGGACTGCCCTGGTTTGAGCACTTAGAGTCCCGGGCAAATCGGGACAGTCGGTCACCGACTATACCAGCGGGCCGAGCTCCAAGGGTTCAAGGAGGGCTCAGCTTGTCACAAAGCATTCAGCTAATCCCACTCGAGGAGATAAGCCTAAGAGCCAGACGCTGCCCCGAGGAAGCGGCCGTGGACGGGAGCAAGGGCAGCCGGGTGACCTGGGACCGACCCCCAAGCGCGCCTCCGGCAGGGCCGTCCCAGAGGCCCAGAACAAAAAGAGCCACGTGCCCGAAAACACACCACCCGCCAGCCTGCTCCGCCTCCCCACGCCCCTCCGCGGCGGACACCCCGGCCTGAGCGCCCGCCCGGAACGCCCGGCCACCGACGGGAAAGGGCGGGCACGCCGTGCCCCGGGGCGGGAGGAGCCGCTCGGAGGCGCCCACCCGGGCGAGGGCGGCCGGGGCCGCG
>NW_007247373.1:128761-135404 GCF_000164805.1 Carlito syrichta
CGAAGCGTGTCCGGGCGAAGCCGCGCCGGTGGCCGCGGGACAAAGCAGCAGAGGGAGGGGCGAGAGCTGCAAGAGGGACAGAAGAAGGCCGGAAAGCGAGGAGGGCTGGGATCCCTCCGAGCCGGCTGCCTGGCCCCGGGCGAGCGGCGTTTGACGCCTCTGGTTGCCGGTCTGTCGCTTCTGATGGGTTTTACGTCTTCAGAGCGGTTTTCGGTTCGCGGCCGAAGCGAGCCCAAGGGAGAGCGAGTCCCACGTGCCCCTCGCCCCCCCCGTCATCCGCATCATGGCGTGCCGAGCGGCACGTTTGTTCCGACTGATAAACCTGTAAGACCGAACCCCCAAGTAGCACTTTCTTCCGTTGTGCTCGGCGTTGTAAACACGAAACCTCACAGGTGAAATGTTTACGCGGGAGGCGAACTCGAGGAAGAGACAGTCAGCCGTATCTCCTTAAAGCGGCGCTTCTCGTCCCTGGAGGGGGAGCGGAGGCCTCCTGTCTACCTGGAAGCATCTGAGAAAGCGGCGGACACCCAGGAAACACGCACCCACAAGTGTGTGCACGTTCACACGACGCTGACTCAAGTGTGTGAAGGGGCTCATGGTCGGGCCCCTCTGGGGCCTCTCCAGGGACCCCCTGATTCAAAGCGTCCAATAAAGGAATCTGGGCCCGGCAGAGGCCCATCCTTGCAGAAAACCAGAGATCCTGTCGTGCAAACTAGGGCACCCAGACGGAGGTTCCCAGTGTGAGCTGAGATCCAAGAAAGTGCTAAATAGCTTGACTTTCCCCCACAGAGCATCGTTTGAGCCTAGCGTTACACAGAACACATGTTCAGATGCGCAGTCCGGTAATTAAGTTCGCACATTCGTCCCAGAAAAAGTCCTACATACCTCATTGCTAAATACCAGCACGGTCGCCCTTGATGCACTTCTTTTGGGAAGCTATGCACCAACACCAGCGCCTTGTCCACCCGTCAAAGCAGTTTTGGAACTCCTTCTGGAATGGCCATCAGAGCTGTCGTCGTATTGCCCTCGATGCCCTGAATGGCACCAAAATCTCTTCCTTTCAATGTTTCCTTTATCGTTGGGAAAGGAAAAAAGTCACTGGGGACCAGATCAGGTGAGTAGGGAGGGTGTTCTAATAGTTATTTGTTTGCTGACTAAAAACGCCCTCACAGACAGTGCTGTGTGAGCTGACACATTGTTGTGATGCAAAACTCCTTCGGGACCATTTTCGCACACACCTTTCTCATGCCAGGATTTTCAGTTCAGATGTTCTTAGACTGGGCGTGGTGGCTCACATCTATAATCCCAGCACTTTGGGAGGCCACGGTGAGAGGATTGCCTGAACCCATGAGTTCGAGACCAGCCTGGGCAACTTGGTGAGACCCCCATCTCTACAATAAATCAGAAAATTAGCTGGGTATGGTGGCACATGCCTGTAGTTCCAACTACTTGGAAGGCTGAGTTTGAAGGATCCCCAGAGTTCAGCAGGCCGAGGCTGCAGTGGCTGGGAGCATGCCACTGTCTTCCAGCCTGGGTGACAGAGTGAGACTCCTACTCAAAAAAAAAAAATTTTTTTTTCCTGTTTTTCTATTGACGTTTATTTGGTCTGCTGTGCTTCTCCTAGTCAGCCGATGATTTTTGAAACACAATTTGATTAATTTTTGCAACGTTTTCATCAGTTCTCTCATTACTGTTTGTCCTGACCTTTCTTCAGCAGTGACACTTTCTCTCCCCTCAGAAAAATGTTTAAGCCATTTGTACACTGCCATTTTCTTCACAGCATTATTCCCATAAACTTGGACTAACATGTCCCTGATGTCACTTCCACTCTTGCCAAGTTTAACAAAAAATATGATGTTTGTAGCTCTAATTCAAGCTTTGGCATTCTTGTGACGGCACACAAAAGCATGCAACAACAATAATGAACACCACTCAGCAAAACACCGCTACATGTTGACGTGAACACAGCTGTCACTGACAGACCAAGGCTATGAAGCCTCGCCTAGTTGTTTGCACAATGCTGCCAACATAAGCGCGCGCATGCGCACGGTGGCAAGTTCATGAACTTAATTGTCAGATCACATGTTGTTTGGTTTCCTTTTCTAATTGGCTTTCTTCTGCTCTCCTTTTGTTCCTGCTTCCTCTGATTTCAGCTTGCACTTGGTCTCAACTTCCTCTGGTCCTGAGTTTATCTGACTCAAGTTGACATTTGCAAAGGCAATGATCTAACAAGCACCTCTACATTTTTCAGATCCACATCGTGGCCCCATCACAGGAACTGGCCTCTGTCTGGCTGAGTCCCAAAAAACACGGTTGCTTGGAGAGATGCCTTTTAGGGCTTCTGCCTGTTTTTTTGTTTCACCTCTTCCACATGGGCAGAACGTTTCACTTTGAGGACTTCTTTTTTAATCCAGGGAAAGAAAAAAGTCACTCAGGGTGAGATTTGGTGAACAGGGAGGGTGGGGTGTAGGGGTCATGCTGTTTTCAGTCAAAAACTGCTGAACACGGCACAGAGTGGGCAAGTGTGCTCGCAGATCACCCAGCATGAAATGGACAGATGCATTGAAAGAATCTTTGAGCCGGGCTCGGTGGCTCAGCCTGTCATCCTAGCGCTTTGGCAGGCCGAGGTGAGTGGACGGCCTGAGCCCGTGGGTTCGAGACCCGCCCGGGCAACTTGGCGAGACCTCGTCTCTACAATAAATCAAAAGATTAGCCGGGCGTGGTAGCGCACACCTGTAGTTCCAGCTACTTGGAAGACTGAGGCGGAAGGATCGCCAGAGCCCAGCAGGTCGAAGCTGCAGTGGCTGCTCCTGGGAGCGGCCACTGCACTCCAGTCTGAGTGACAGAGTGAGACTCCAACTCAAAAAAAAAAAAGAAAGAATCTTTGAAAAAAAAATCACTGCAGCTGAATACCGCCTCTCACAACAATGCTAGCTGGTGCATTGATACTGATAGATTCCTGGAACACTTACCTAGTGGGGGATACCTGTACTACAAGGGGTCCACCCTCCAAAAATTAATTCCAGGGTTTTTTTAGGGGGTCCCCTCTTATATGTGATGGAGACTAGTCAATGAAATAAGAGACCTTGTAGAAGGACACTTTACCATCTTGAATGAAAGAGAAGATCAGGAAGACTTCCTGGAGGAGAAATCTTAAAGGAAGACAGGAAGTTAAGCAGGAAACTTCTTGCTCACAAAGGTACCTCACAGAGAACAGCAACAAGAAAAGGTTCAGACGCAGGGATCAGCATGACTTGAGGGTGGTGACAAGGAGTTTGGCAGTGGAGTTTGGAGAGTTTGGGTCAGGGATTGAATGACAAGGGGCATAAGGGAAGTTGCTGAATTGATACACATGTTTTATATCTCGATGGAAACGGTGGTTGTACAGGTAAATGTTTGTCAAAACCTATCCAGCTCTACTCTTTACATTGGAACGCGTCATTGTGTATAAACTATGCCACAATAAAAAGATTGACCCCCCCAAAAGCAAACATTATCATACAGTTTGGCAGAGGGCCATAGTCCTTTCATGAAACCCTCCCGTGGCTAGTCAGGTAAGCGGACATTCCACCGTCATCATCGTCACCAACAAAACAGTGTGATTCAAGCCCTAAACTGGAGCCACGTTGCCCAGGATACTATACAATGTTATCTCCGTAGTCCTGGATATTGTCCCTGTTGGCTAAAACCTCACCCAGGTACAGTGACTGTGAGCCATGCAGCAGTGGCTTTAAAACCCAGGTCTAAGATCATCTCCGTCAAAGGTCCCCACACCCACAGTCAACCCAACAATTCAGGTCAGTGTACTGTGCCGAGAGCTGGGGATGTGAACCTTTAAACAACATGTGCCACCTGCCTTTGTGGCCCTCCTGCAGCCAGGGAAGGAGAGAGAACCTTAAACAGCTAATTTCAACACAATGGATGAGTCGGGCAGCTTCCAGGCAGAGACTTCTGTAAAAGGGCTTCTTAGAGGTGGGGCAGGGTTAAAGGAGCTGCTAAGAGACACTGAAGGGCCTGGAGAACAGCCACTGTGGGAAGCTTCTACCTGTTACCAGGCACTAGTGGATGGACAGCTAGGGCCCTGGGGAGGGGGCGTTGTCCTGAGGGATACTGCTGCCGCCAGAGAGGATGCCAGGAAGAGACATCCCTGCCCTGTCTCTCCTGTTGGGGGTCTCCCGTTGCTCAGTCCTGACCCAAGTCTGGAGTGCAACAGGGCCTGGGGATGCGGTCTGTGATGGTAAGCCTCCTGGAGCACTGAGTCAGAGAAGGGCAAAGGATCTGGGGCCTGGGAGGCACACAGGGAGCACACTCTGAAGAAGCTCACCATGAATTAAAGGCCTATGAGAGCGTGAGCACCCAGAGAAGACTCCAAGCTCCAGGCTCCTTGGATGGCTCAGTGACGGCGCCTCCCACAAACGGATGTCTCCATGACTCGGACAGAAGCGGTGTCAGAGTCACCGGACACCCTGGGCGACCGCCCATCTCTCCCTGTTTGCATTTAATTATGCCTTGTTGAAATTGTTACAAGTGTGCATCACATTTGCAATTCTTAAAGAATATATAATATGCCGGTGACTCAGCCTGTAATCCCGTGCCTTGGGAGGCTGAGGTGAGTGAATTGCCTGAGCCCGCGGGTTTGAGACCCGCCTGGGCAACTTGGCGAGACCTCATCTCTACAATAAATCAAAAATTAGCCAGGCATGGTAGCACGTGCCTGTAGTTCCAGCTACTTGGAAGGCTGAGGCGGAAGGATTGCCGGAGCCCAGAAGGTTGAGGCTGCGGTGGCCGGGAGCGGCCACTGCACTCCAGTCTGGGCGACAGAGTGAGACTCCAACTCAAAAAAAACAAAAAAATATATATAATATGTAGAAACTAAACACCCAGGCAGGCACAGTGGCTCACATCTGTAATCCCAGCACTTTGGGAAACTGAGGTGGAAGGGTTGCTTAAGGCCAGGAGTTTGAGACTGGCCTGGGCATATGTCTTTCTATTGAGAGATTGAGAACTTACCTCAGAGTTTTCAGGGTTAAGGCTTAAGAATAAACACACTCAAAGATCCCCCTATCTCTGCAAAAATATTTTTTAAATTAGCCAAGCATGATAGCGCATGGCTGTCGTTCCAGCTACTCAGGAGGCTGAGGCAGGAGCTGGAGACCAGGATTTCAAGGCTGCAGTGAGCTATGATCTCGCTGTGGCACTCCAACCTGGGCAACAAAGAGAGACCCTCTCATAAAAGGAGAGGTGAGGGGAGAGAGAGAGTGAGAAAAGAAAAAGAAAAAACCCTTAGATGCATGACTATTTCTAGCCAATAAATCATGAGAACATATCCTGGCAGGAAAACCAGAGGGCCTTATTTCCCGTGCATACCAGGCCAGGTGGGCAGAGTCTCTGTGCACCTCATCTGTAGCCCAAGTTCAACAACAAAGGGCAGTGAGGGTTGAACACACCCATGCTTGTCCCTGTACTTTCACCTTCTCCGCAAAGAATCTGGCTACGCCTGATGGCCTTGGGTGTTTACTCAGGGGGAAAAGGAGCAAAAGAGGAGTTGGAACGTCCAGGAAGGTGTTCTCCCCTTCCTCCTCCAGAGGTTGTTCAGAGTGGCTAGGAAAGAATCTTTATGTGGATGAGAAGTGAAACTACAGCTGGGAAATCAGACTGGGCCAGACTGTGAAAGAATGAGCTTCATTAGGGAGGCAAGTGGGAGCCCCTGAAGAATTCTGAGCTAGGGAGGGGCAATACTCTGGGAAAATTAACCTCTGGTTTGTGCTTTTTAAATTGAGAGATAATTCTCATTCCATACAATTCATCCTTTAAAGTGTGCAATTCAGGGGTTTTGGTAAATTAACAAGTTCGAATTACGACCCATTATCTACATGTAAATCCAGAACATTTTCAAGAAGAAGCCCCACACGCATTGGCAGCCACTCCCCATTTCCTCCTTCCCTAAGCATCTGTACTCTTTACAAAACACCAAATTTAGTGTCTGCAGGGTGGCGTGACTTTTGAACCCAGAAGGGCTGTCTACCAAAAATAAAGAAAGAAGGGCCGAGAGCACAATTCGATTTTCCAGGGTTCAGCTGATGCAATGAGCGCTGGAGACAGGGATGGATGGATAGATGGACAGATCACAGATAGGCAGGCAGGTGGGAAGGCAGGTAAATAGATGGCAGATAGATAGACAGATAGGCAGATAGATGGTGGGTAGATAGATTATGGGGAGAAGATAGTAGATTAGATAGAAAGGTGATAGCTAGGAAGCAAAAAGGAATGAACATGGAGCAAGTGGATCTTCAAATGCAAATCTGAATGAAGTGGGGAAGTTATGCATTTTTTAAAAATCCTCACAGAGGTTAATGTTTTTATTTTTTTTTCTGCCTCCTGTGTCATCCGTCTTCCTGCACACTTGCAGACATCTCCATTTTTAGGGGAAAGCCAAGGGTAGAAAACAGAAGGGGTAGGAACTTTGGAAAATCCACCTTCGGGTCTCTCCTCTTGTAAATGTGCAGCTGAAAATCCCCTCCTCCCTGCTGTGGCCTGTGAGATCCTGTCTCTGCTGCCCCCACTTCAAAACCCAGATCAAAAAAGAAGCTTATCGCCGGGCTTGGTGGCTCAGCCTGTAATCCCACGCTTTGGGAGGCTGAGG
>NW_007247373.1:135507-142508 GCF_000164805.1 Carlito syrichta
TCATCTCTACAATAAATTAAAAAAAAAAAAAATTAGCTGGGCGTGGTAGCGCATGCCTGTAGTTCCAGCTACTTTGAAGGCTGAGGCAGAAGGATCACCAGAGCCCAGCAGGTCGAGGCTGCGGGGAGCGGCCACTGCACCCAGAGTGAGACTCCAACTCAAAAAAAAAAAAAAGACGCTTGTTCCTGACTGCCCTCTCACTCCTTACCAAGGGTGGTGACAGCTGGAGTCAGGAGGAGCTGAGATCCCACCCCCAGCTTTTGTGCCTGAGCCATCTGGTCACCATCAGCTTCTGCAGAAACACCAAGAGAGTCACAAGCCAACAGGTGGCCCTTGGGGGCCAGTGTCAGTGGAGGACCTCAGCTGGTGTGCATTCTGTCGAAGCATCCTCAGTAAGATGAATGTAAAGGGGGTGCCCTGAGCAAGATGTTTTACTAGGGTTCTTTTCCCAAAGCGAGTCCTCTTGCCCATCTCCGGCCTCACCCACTGATCACTTGGGGCAGAAACGGTCGGGGCAGGTGAGCGGGAGCACTTAGCTCTTTTGACTGGCTGCCACATGGAATCCCAGCTGGGGCAAATGGTCTAGGTTCAGAGGGCCTCGTTTTATCGGAAGCACTAACCCCGACCTGCTATCCTTCATGGATAATTGAGCTTTTCGTGCTACTTAGAATGCCGACATTATAGGATCTATAACTTCAGGGGACTTTGGATTTCATCAGGTCTGATTCTTTCTTATTTTGAGTGAGGATCCAGGAGATCAGAGAGGTCAGGTAACTTGATCAAAGTCATTCAGTCAACCAATCCATACTGGCAGAAGCTGATCAGAGGTTGCGTGGGACAGTGGAAGGTGGGACCAGAAAAGGGCAAAGGAAACTTTGGGGGGCGGCGCGCCTGAAATGGTTTGCCCCACACGCAGTGGAAAAGCCACCTTCGGTCTTTCCTCTTGTAAGCGGGCTGCTGAAAACCCCCTCCTCCCTCTTGTGGCCTGTGAGATCCTGTCTCTGCTGCCCCCGCTTCAAGACCCAGATCGAGTCGCACCATCTGAGGGGACACCTTCTTTCTCATGTCTGTGGCCTTGAGTTTGTGCCACACGCAGGACATTTTCACCCACCATCATGGGCTGTAGATCATGGGTGTCCATCTTGCATCCACTCC
The DNA here is from genome assembly GCF_000164805.1 of Carlito syrichta. Classification (NCBI taxonomy): domain Eukaryota; kingdom Metazoa; phylum Chordata; class Mammalia; order Primates; family Tarsiidae; genus Carlito; species Carlito syrichta. The sequence continues at coordinate 136,663 of NW_007247373.1, forward strand.
CAGCGGGTGTCACTAGGGGTGAGGGCAGTGGGGATTTACTTTGGGCAGAGGGTAGATTTGATTTGTGGCATTGCCAAATTCTGTGGTGCACACACCCCTACCCACTTGACCCACTGACCACAGAGGCAAGACAGGACTCGGGAGGAGACACAGGCAGTCAGCCTCCAGGCAGGCAGAGGCGGCCGCACAGTGTTGGACGGCTCCGACAGCCTCTCTCCATCTCCCTCCCTGCCTGCCCATCCTCCGCTGCTGGTCTTGTTCCTGCCACTGTGCCCTCAAGAGTGTTCTTTTTTTCTTTTTTCTTTGAGATGGAGTCTCAATCCGTTGCCTAGGCTGGAGTGCAGTGGCATACGCATGGTCACCACAGCCTTAACCTGCTGGGCTCAGGCGATCCTTCCTCTTCAGCCTTCCTAGTAGCACTAGGGCACGTGTCACCACACGCAACTAATTTTTTTATTTGCTAGGCTGGTCTTGAACCCCTGGGCTCAGGCAATCCTCTCACCTTCACCTCCCAAAGTGCTGAAATTACAAGAGTGAGCCACCACGCCCGGCCAAGAGTGTTCTTCCTAAACATAGTCCTCTCTGTCCTCATAGAAATATATATATATATATATGTATATATTTAAAGATGTGGGGTACAATTCAGGGTTAGGTATACAAATGTTCATATGCAGTTACCTTTGTTGATGAGGTGTGCCACTCCCACTCCGGCAGTTTCTCTCAACTGCCAATCCCACCTGGCCCTCCCCTGGCAGTTTCCCACTATTGCCAATCCCTTTCTTATAGTATCATGATGATTGTTCAAGGTTCACTTAAGAGAACATATGGTCCTCTGTTCTTTGTTTCGGTGATGGATCCAAGTTGCTGCGATGTCCACATGCTTGTCCTTCGTTACGGCTGCATCATATTCCATTGTGTACATGCACTGCCTTTTTAAAATCCAGCCCAGCTTTGAACTCAACCGCACCGAAAGGAAAAAAACAAACAGCCCCATTAAAAACTGGGCAAAAGACATGAATAGACACTTCTCAAAGGAAGAGATACAGGCAGCCAACAGACACATGAAAAAGTGCTCAGCCTCATCCATCACCAGAGAAATGCAAATCAAAACCACACTGAGATACCACCTAACCCCAGTAAGAATGGCCATCATTAATAAAACAACAACAGATGCTGGCGAGGATGCGGAGAAAAAGGAATGCTTCTACACTGCTGGTGGGGATGCAAACTAGTGCAACCTCTTTGCAAGACAGTGTGGCAATTTCTGAAAGAACTAGAAATTGACCTTCCATATGACCCAACAATTCCCCTAATGGGAATACACCCAGAGGAACTCAAGTCATTCTACCAAAAAGACACCTGCACACGCATGTTTGTTGCTGCTCATAAAATATTCTACTAGATCTTTGTCCTGAGTGCCACTGGGCATGTCCCTCAGGATGCCATGCCCATTGCCGGAGAGATTGCTTTGGTTTCCACCCTTGTTTTCAGGCTGGTATTAGGAGTTCCCCAAGCTTTCCATTGCCATTTCTAAGCCATAACCCCCACGTTTGTGCTAACCCTTCCTCCTCGGAGGATCACACATTATCCCTACCACTGCAGGCCTCCTTTGGCTCTTCTTTGCTTTCCTCCAGATTTCCCAGGAACCTGGGCACCTTACCCACATCCTCTTCTTGCCCTTTTAGCCTGGGTGATTTCAGGGTCCCGGTGGATGACCCCCCAGACTCCTGAGTCTCACAGACCCCTGACCTCTTCCTTTCCAGCGATCTTTGCTTCTGTGTCACTGCAGCCATCCACTTCCATGGCCAAATCCCAGTCCCTACCCCAAACAGGCTGTCTTGGGAAGCCAGAGCCTCTACATCTTGTCTCTAAGGCCAGCACCCAGTCCCGTTCAGAATCCGTCTACCTGTTCTTCATCACCTCGGGAAACTCCAGTCCCCAGAACCTTCTGCTTCCTCCAAATGTCCCATCCCTCCTGGCATCACCTCCTTTCTGTCAGTTGGGTGGGTCACGTGCACTAACCTTTTACGAGCCCCTCAATCCCCTCAACCCCTCTCTCTCTGGCATTCCCCAGTCATGGATCGATTCTATATGCAGGTAGACTCAGCCAGAATGTGCTTCCCTGAGTTTATGCCACTATTATCTCCCAGTTCAGGGAGGCAGAGCCCTGGGGTCATGGAAAGAGTACAAAATTTGGGACCAGAAGTCCTGTGACTGAGTTTTGGTTTAGCTGCTTACTGGCCTATGTATCCCTGGACAGAGCCTCTACTTCCTAATGAATCATGTGGTTGCCATGGGTGATCAAATAATTATCAAGTTACAGTTTAATATCATCTGTGAAAATGTGTGCTACCTTGCAGAATCTGGTGTTGGAAGAAGTCGGTTAAGTCGAGAAGTCCTTGCATCTAACCAATATATCTAGCTAGGTACAGGTGGTAGCACCCAAGATTGCTGCAGGTTACCAAAACTTGAATAAGGACATTATTACATAAAGACCAATTATGTAATAGAAACTTTCTAGCAACTAGAGTTGTCCAATAAACTAAAGAGACTATCTCATGGCCCAGGGGACAGGGTGTCTTTGGAATGCTCACAGCTTCTGTGGCCTGGTCCTAAATTCTAGATGAGATCTATGCTATACTCAATGGCAAACAATGTTCCAGTCCATCTCTTCCAACTCCAAGAACAACTGAGTCTCAGACAGGGGTCGCTCCAGGAGAGTCTCGTATGGCAGAGAAATTGGTGCTGATATCACTCATTCAGTACCACCATCAGAAGATAAGCATTCAGTGTTCTCACTTAAGTGGAAACTAAACCAAGGATCCACAGTGACACAGAGAATGGTACAATGGACCCCGGAGACTCAGAGGGGGAGGGGAGAAAGGGTGGAGGGACAAAAAAAATCACCTGTTGGGTGCAATGTGCACAGGTGGGGGTGGAGGTTACATTTAAAACCATCTGTACCCCCTAAAGCTATTGAATAAAAAAATGGGGGGGGTAGATGTTTTATCAGAATCACTTTAAACTTCTCAAAAAGCATGAGGTATTTTAAACATAAAGAATATAGACCCTATAGTTGAGGATATTACAAACTTTGGCTTAGCTATCACTCAGACTGAACAAATCTTAATGTTTTGCCATGAAAAACATTTTTAAAGTAAGAAGATAAGCATTCACCTGTCAGAAAGGGCTCAGGGGTTTCTGAGCTGGCCTGACTCACTCCTCCACGCCCTGATGAAACCTGCTCCTCCCACAGTGTATTACTGTATCTTAAGCTTCCTCCACATGTTGCACCATATGTGTGTATTTCTGCACATGAATTTTGGCCTTGCAGGGTGGCATTGATATCCTGAGGGTAGATTTGAGCTCTCTGAACAGAAAGGTCGTTTCTCCAGGGAAGAGATGGGCTCTGAGGCAGAAAGTGGAAGCAGCAGTTCAGAAAGGGAGCCTTAGGTAGCAGTCTTTCCAGAACTCATCTGTCCGTCACATGGAGGCAAGACTAGGGCTGAGAATAAGTGGAGTCTGCAGTCCCCAGGGATGGAGCCATCTGGGGTAAGAAAGTGGTTCTAGCTTCATGTAGTTCTGTTTTCCTTTGGTGTATCATCTAGGACTTGTTGCCTTTGTACTAATGGTTCCAACTTTCTCTGCTCTGTGCTGGGGCGTATTCAGTTCTCCTACACAAAACTTTATTGAGCACCATTTCTGTGGTGGGAACTGTGAAGCATTCAGAGAACAAATGTGAATAAAACACAGTCCTGCCTGCAGGATATTTCCAGTCGGAAAGACATGAAACATAATTTCTGGGATAATGCAGTAGATGACGTTGGAGTCTGCGGGAAGCAAAAGGAAAGAAAAAGTGGTAAAAGCCTGCTAGACCCAGGACATATTGATCAGAGGCGTGGAGGCAGAAGATGATGGTCGTGTACGTAATAGACGTTATCACACCTGTTTCATTCGGTTAGTCCTTACTCCACCTCTAGGAGGTAAGTGTCTATCAGTAATGTGCCCATTCAACAAATGAGCACATAGAGACTCAGGAAAGCTAAATAACAAGCTGAAGTTCGTGCACTGGTTGGGCAGTAGAGCCAGAATTGGGGCCCACTCAGCCTGACTCCTGACTTCTCACCTTTCGTGCAGATATTCTGACTGGCCAGGCCTGGCTCCTGTGCCACCACCTTGGAAGTGGACTGAAAGCCAGCAGACTTCCCACAGAAAAATCCTCGTGTTAAAATCAGAAAAAGGAAAACTATATGTTGGGCAAACAAAATCAACAGTTGTCCATTGTAGAATCTCTTCAGAATGGCAGATTTTCCTTTCTCTTGCATTATTTGCTTACGGTAAATTTTCACAGATGGCATTCCATGAGTCAGAATGACTTTTGATGATACATGCCAAGTAGCTTTTCAACGGGCTTGCATACGTTTACATTCCATTTGCTCAGAATGAACTCATCTTCCCACACTCTTATTTGCATTGGATGCCACACGTTTTTTAAAACCCAGACTATTCTAATTTTACTAGATTCTTCGGTTATTTATATTTGCATAGTTTTCCCTTTCTCTTTTTAAAGCAGAAGATATAAATCAAAGAGTAGACAAAAGTTGATTCACATGAACCTTTGAATCAACAGATGAGCCAGCTGGGACCCCAGGGGTGAGTGGGAGGTCGGGTGTGCCCTCACTCCTGCAGCATTAGGGATCAGAGAGCAGAGTCTGTGAGGAGAGAGAGAGCGATTCATTTTTAAATCGAGGGCATTAGAGTTCACAAAAGTTGGGTAGCTAGCACCTGCGGTCAGCGGCTGCCTGAGTAAAGAAATAATCCAGGCCAGCCTTCTGAAAGTCCCATTCCCCTTGGGAAGAAGTCTTGAATTCAAGTCTTCATCCTCCTCTCCCAAAAGGAGGGCCTCAGGACCCCCTCCACCCTCCTTCCAGTTCTGCCCAAATCTTCCTTGTACCTCACTCTTCTTCCAGTCTCACAGTTCCTCATTTTTGACCTAACTTTTCTCTCCCATATCTGGCCACAATTAAGTACTAAAGTGCATTTCAAATAGTAAAGCTCAAATTCAAAAGGAACTTCAATTGTAAAATGTTTACAAAGTCATTTAGAGTCATTCAGCTGTATTACTGCATGAAAGCAAGACATCATCAATGTAAACACGCTTGTGTGCACATGCTAAGGAAAAAATGCTGGAAAACTGTTGAGGCGTTTGGGGGTGCCCTGTTGTGCTCCTGTATTTTCGTTTGTTTAAATCGTGATGAGAGCAATTTTCAACCTTGCGCCGGTGGTGCTGCCAGTTGCACCCAGGTATGAAAGAAAAGAAAAGATTAACCGAGGCAGGCCGAAAAGCCTAACCACTGCCAAGCCGGCTGGGCCCGGCCCTAAAAGATTGACCCAGGCTGGTCCCGCCCTCGGCCCCGCCCCGCCCCGCCCGCGCCAGGCCCTACCCTGTCCTTTCCATAGAGGTGTGGAGCCCCCCCCCCAGACTCCTAGAGAGGAGACGCGCCCTGCCCTGCCTTGCCCCTCGCCCCTGCCCTGCCCCTCGCCCCTGCCCTGCCCCTCGCCCCTGCCCGCCCCCCTGCCCTGCCCTGCCCCGCCCCTTGCCCCCTGCCCGCCCCCCTGCCCTTCGAGGTGTGAAGACCTCCAGACTCCCAGAGAGGAGACGCGCGCTGCCATGCCCGGCCCGGCCCCTGCCTTTCCATAGAGGTGGGGAGCCCTCCTGACTCCTATAGAGGAGACGCAGGCGCAGAAGGCAGGCTTCCCCGGCGGCTACTTCCGTCCGCGCGGGCCTGGCGCGAGTGCGTGGAGCGCGCGGGCGTTGCGGCCCTGCTTCCTCCTGCGCTCCGGTC
>NW_007247373.1:142709-164513 GCF_000164805.1 Carlito syrichta
CCGGCCCCTCCCGCCCCAGCTGTGGGCTTCACTCCGGTGACGGCCCCCGGCGCCCCTGCGGCTTAAAGTATGTCGTTTCTCCAGTGGAAGCTTGGAGATCAGAAAGGATGCGGCTGAGGGCCCCTTTCCCGTGTCTGAGACCGACTCACTGGCCCATTTAAGACCAGCCAAGTTAAGCCCAAAAGTGCACTTGGGCGTTTAACTGGCCAGATCCGGGGAGGAAGAGCTGAGTCAAAGGACGAGGAACTGGGAGCTAGAAGGAGGACTGGGGGCGGGGGGGTGAAGTCGGGCGCTTACCATTGGGTACGGGAACCCCAGAGCGCCGGCCCGGCTTCGTCCTCCGCCAGGGCAGCCCCCCCCAGGTCCCTGCACTTGGAAGGCGAGGTCGCCGATGGCAGAGCCGGCAGCCTCCCTCCCTGTCGCTCCGGGCGATGGTGCGGCGGTGTGTTCATTCGTGACCCTGACGAGTCTTGGACGCTCTTCTGTGGGATCGTGTTGGGAGATATTTCGTAAACGAGCCTGGACCGTGTTGTGTTCCTGAGAAGAAAAGTAGAGGTGGACACGAGATCTTGAAACTGGAAGTATCGTCTGTTAACGCTGTTAATAATAGAATATTAAGTTGTTCCGAGCAGGCCTGCAGTGGTGGAACTCACTTAACTTTGTTTATCTGGTGTTTCTCAAGCATTCTGGCCACAGGAACTTGAGTAGTACCCTATTAATGACTCTCCAATGTGGTTTTTCCCAGAACACATTTTGAGAAATGCTCCCATAGAGAAATCGTTCACCTGGGCACAGGCCTGCACAAAAGGCATTTCTGGCCTACTTTCGGGAAATAATCTGGCTGGATTTCAGTAAGGATAGTTTCAGTTTCTTGAATGTTCGAGAACATGGTCCATGATGAAGTGCCACAAACCATAAAACACTTGCAAAAGGAAATGAACAAAGTCTTGCCCTTCCTCCTACATACATGATGTCCAGTAAATAACATCTTAATTTTATTGAGCAGGCATTATCAATTTATAATTATTTATAAGACAATGGCAATAATTATTTGGAAAAATGTGGCTTGTGGAAACTCTCCAAGTAAGTACATTCAGGGATTCTTTTTTTAAATTTTTTTTGAGTTGGAGTCTCACTCTGTCGCCCTGACTGGAGTGCAGTGGCATGCTCCCGGCCACCGCAGCCTTGACCTGCTGGGCTCTGGTGATCCTTCCGCCTCAGCCTTCCAAGTAGCTGGAACTATGGGCATGCGCTACCACACCCGGCTAATTTTTTGATTTATTGTAGAGATGAGGTCTCGCCAAGTTGCCCAGGCGGGTCTCGAACCCTCAGGCTCAGGCAATCCACTCACCTCAGCCTCCCAAAGGCGCGGGATTACAAGCTGAAACACTGAGCCAGGCTCATTCAGGGATTCTTAATGACAAGTCTGGAAAATGTATTCATAGACTCCTAGATGGGCCTAGGAGATACAATTAATTTTTCTCACTGTGTAAATAGAATGTAGCTGGAAACCATTTAAAGGTGTTATATGTATGCACTAAATGACTTGCACTGGAATCTTGCTGTGACATGTAATACAATTTAGAACAATCATTGTCTTTTTTTTTTTTAAGAGGAGGAGTCTTGCTCTGTCACCACTCACTGCAGGCTCACTGGGCGTCAGCCATCTTCCCACCTCAGCCTACTGTGTAGGGTCTAGAGATGTGCACCACCACACCGCATCCTGAACATCTTTTAAGACAGCTTAGTTACTGAAGTACCAAATGAAATCCTTAGTAAGGTAGTTTCCCATGTTTGGCACAGCCCTCCTTCAGATAGAGCTAGAAGTAACTTGCTAGCGTTTTACTAAACGGCTGCAGTTTCGAACAAGACCTGCTGGGGATGACTGGATAACAGTATCTTGAAGTGTCCTTGCTCCAGTGTCTGGTCTTCCATTCCGTAGGCCCCAAAAGCTAGTTTCATTAGTTCACACGGAGGTAAGCTGCCTCCAGAAGATACACTAATGCTAACCAAACTCAAGGGGTTGACGTAGAAACCTAGAAGGTGTGTTAATTCCTTTCTAGTGAAAAGTATAACTTGCAGTCAGACTGGATGATTGTATTACCCTATAGTGTGTAGGAAGACTACACGGGAGACCAGATTCTTGCATTAACTCTATTGACACACATAGTGAGCATGGAATCAGAACAGGGAGAATGCTGTCCAGGCTTAATGGCATCGGGTGTCTTCAGTCTAAGGATGTGCCTGTCAAGCTGGCTAATTGTGGCTAAAAGGCACTAAAGGCGAGATGAGTCGTTTTGTCTCTCTTAGCATCCTTTCCATGTGAGCATATTCTTTCTCAGGCTGAAGTACAGTGCAGCTGGGCGCAGTTGCTCATGCCTGTAATCCCACATTTTGGGAGGCCAAGGCAAGAGGATTGCTTGAGCCAGGAGTTTGAGACCAGCCGGGGCAACATAGTGAGACCTTTTCTGTATTAAAAAAAACAAAATTAGCCAGACGTGGTAGTGCATACCTGTAGTCCCAGCTACTCGGGGAGCTGAGGCAGAAGGATCCCGAGCCCAGGAGGTTGAGGCTGTTGTGAGCTATGATCAAACCACTGCACTCCAGCCTGGGCAACAAAGTGAGACCCCCCCAACTCAAAAACCACAGTAAAGTCCAGTGCAATTGATGTGGTCTAAGCTTTTCCACATACAGGTGCTATGTAGCTGTACCTCTCAGAAGTTGTATCCAAGTCATCTAGCTTGGATTTGGGGTTTTCATGGACAATCTCTTGGGTCTTTTCTATAGATAACTGATTTTCTTCTATGTATTTGGACTTTCTAAAATTTGGACTTTCTATGTATTTGGACTTTCTGCGGGCCCTGAGTGACCCATTCAAGAACCAGGATATGTGTTGATCTATTTGATACTCTCTTTTCTCTGTGACATTGTACTTGATAGTAAGGTGAACTACACATAATTTTTTAATCAAATAATTCCACAAGACAAAATTATTTTGTCCATTGTGGAGACCTTATAGTTATCACTATTTTAACAGCTCTTAGATATTTTCTCCCCTTCTGATAACAAACCCCAGTGATGACTGGCTTGGCATATGTTTTATATGTGCCCCACAACAGCTGTTGTTTGACACTGATGATGGTTTGTTGTACTTGAGGAGTGGCCCTAGAGAGGAAGCACCAGGAATTCGAAGAACTCTTAGGGGTTTGCGCTCCGCAGAACTCACTTGTGACTAGTAAATAATGACATGGCACTCAAGGACCTGAGAACCTCAGGGCCCCATACTCCACTTGGGCAAGAGGGACTCAGGACAGAGAAGGTGGAAAAAGAAGACAACCGGGAGCAGAAATGCACCCAAGATGTCCTGTGTGGCATTTGAGCATACTCACCTCCTGGGCGATGCCAACAGCTCGTGGGATTCTGGGCAGACTCGAGCTGTGTCATGAAACGCTGAGTCCAGGAATTTATACAGAACGGTAGATACCAGAACTACTCATGCCACAACGGGTCCTGACTGCCATCCAGCAAGTGCAGAGGATGCTGTGATGGTGTGAAAGTTCTGGAGAGATGCAGGCTGATGCAGGATAGTGGGTGGGAGGCAGGATGGGAAGGAGGGCGGTAGGCTTGAACCAGCAAGCTAGAGCAAGATGTACAGCCCTGATACTGGGGAAAGACACTAAGATCAGTCTCTGCCAGGCTGGACTGGCCGTGTTCACCTCTCTGACTCTCAGAGTCTGCCCTACAGTTTACTGCCCCGGGAAATTGATGAAGACGCTGACGTCACCTTTTTTCTTGTATCCTTGGGGATACTGTGTTTTCTTCTAGGCCCTTCACTACAGTTCTGTGCTGATTCCTTTACAAAACCAGTGTTACCCACCCTCTTACAGGCCTCCTTCCATGTGTGTGAATGAAGAAGCTGTTGCTTCTAGAAGCAAGTGTGTGTCCTAAGCCAGTGGACACTTAGCTCAAGAAGAAAGCTCAGGACTCCCAGCTCTGCCTAAGCATTACAGGTAAGAAGCAGAGATTGAGACCAGAGTTGAGGTGAGAGGCTCTCAGATATGAAAATGGAGGACTCCGTCTGGTTGAAAAGGGAGGAAGGACCACAGTTCTCTCTGGGCAGAGTGCTCCCAGCCCCAGTCGTAGCACATGTCTTTGGTTCATGGTCATCCTGGGATCCCCAGAGCTTCGCGTGTGTGTTTCCTTCTTAGTACTCAGACACAGGTCTCCAGGAGGGTATGCATGGGTCACGCCTGCCACATCTTAGCCTTCACAGTGTCCTGAGGCCATGCTGGCTTTTGCCCCCCGGAGTCAGACTCGTACGTTCGGTCATGGCCTCCATCCCGCTGACCACCTGCCCCCATCCCCACTTAACCGACTACTGAAAATGGGGACGCCCCGCCCTCCCGGCAGGCCTCGGACTACCCCCCCTCACCACCACCCCTTCGTGTTGGACCTCAGGCTTCTTGAATTGGGCTTATCATAATTCTCAGTCCCTGGGACACGAGCATCTGTGTTCTACCTGCGACTCTTTCTGTGCATTTTATTCCATTTAGTATTTGGTAGCATCTGGAATACCCATGAACCAATCTGACCAGTAACTCGCACTCACCACCATGCTCCTTTCTGACCCGTCCAGACTCCCTGTCCTCAGGGGTCACCATGGTCATAAACTTTGTAAATATCATTCCCTTGCCTTTTTGGTTTTTGTTTTATCATGATGTTTATACCTAAACGGTATGTTGTGTCGTTTTACTTCTTTAAAACTTTTTCAAAAGGATGTCCTGTATTTTGTCTTCTAGCACTCACTTTTGTCACTCCACATTATGCAGCTAATATTAATCCATGTGGTGTGTTTAGCTCCAACTCACTCATTTTCACTGCTTGTATAGTGCAGTAGTGCTCTGATTATCCCCATCATCCTTTCCCAATTTTAGCTCCAAACCCTTTCCTAATTCAGTAAGGAACAGAAATCGCTGGGGCACTTTTGTGCTCAGGTTCACTCTATTAATCAAGCACTCAGACGAAACACGGTGAGCAAAGGGTTAACAAAACCCTTTCCACTACTGACTGAGAAGGTGACCCTCAGCTGACTTTACTGCTGAGTAATGAATATCCACAAAACTTAAAAACAGACATTTATTATCTCACAGTTTCTATGGGCAGGAATTTGGCGACATCTTAGGTGGTTCTGGCTCAGGGTCTCGTGCGATTGTCGTCAAGATGTCCACGAGGGCGGTGTTCGTCTGAAGCTTGGTTGGGGCTGGAGGATCCCCTTCCAAGACGGAGCGTTTACATGGCTGTTGGCAGGAGGCCTTCCTTCCTCACCACAGGGCCTCTCCACGTGACGGCTTGCATGTCCTCCGCATGGTGGCTGACTTCTCCTGGAATGAGTGTTTAAAGAGAACAAGGCAGAAGACGCGGTATCTTTTGTGCCCTGACCTCAGCAGCCACCATCATTTCCCCAGTAGCCTAGTGGTTTCGTGAGTTGGCCCCACTCAGTGTGAGAAGGCACAAAAACAGGGTGCAGGGACCGTTGGGAACCATCTTGAGCTGGCTACCGTAACTCTTTCTCTGTTCCCTTGGTAACCTATTAAAGTGGCATCTAAATTCTGTTGCCAGGCATGCTACTTTAGGTAAAAGTGACTCCTGACTTGTCAGCAGCATCTGGGAGGGTGATTATCCCTAATAGGAAGCCACAGCTTGGGCTTTCCTGATAGCAGTGTCTCTTAGAACTACAGGGATGCTGAAAGCTATGCCCATACAGTTGTTACAGGAAATATTGGCTCTTATGGGGACTAAGGCATTTAAGCAAGGCTGATTTCTACTTCCACCTGATGTGGCTCTCATCTCCCTGTGTCTGAGCAGTCACCTGGAGAAAAGTAAGCTCATGATCTGCTGCAAGAACACCCCTAGAAAAGGAACCTCCATGTCTTCCCTGCTGGGCATCTACATTTCCGTTCTATATTCTTCTGAGGAGATGGGTGTTGTGTGGTTTATGGAGGTCTTGTGAACCTAAACGTTTAGATGAAGCCCCCTGAGAAAACGCTCTGCTGGGTGATAGAACTGAATTTCATGCTAACACAGGAATGACAGATAACAGTATGGCAGACACACTTCCCTTTAAGATGTGAACAGTGTCAGTGAAGGATGCATGAACTGAAATGTTTGAGATATCAATGCAAGAAATCTATATTTGGGCATATGGCAGGTGTGTCGGGGTTTCCCAAGACCAGCCAAGATTCCCCAGGTTCCATGATTGAGTCAGCCCGTAGTTACACTCATGACTGTGGTTCATCGCAGTGAGAGGATACAAAGCAGACTGAGCAAGGGGAAAGGTGCAGGGGGCAGAGGCTAGAACTACCAGGTGCTGGCTTCCAAGAGTCCTCTCTCAATAGAGTTGCATAAGACATGCTTATTTTCTCCAGCAATATTATGACAAGTGTGAGATGTTGTCTAACAGGGAAGCTTATTAGGGACCCAGTGCCCAAAGTTTTTGTATAGGCTGGTCACGTGGACACCCTAGCATGTACCAAGATTCCAGACTCCCAGTGGGAAAGCAGGTGTTCAACATAAACCACATGTCTGCACAAACAGTATAGGTACAGTGATTCCTCCTATCAGGAAATCAGCAGCATCCTCTTAAAGTTCAAGTTCTCATAGGCCAGCCAAGGGCCAACTTCAGAAGCTGGCCTTTCTGATTATGGCGGTCTCGGACCAGCTGTGGTAACTCGCCCCTGCACAGTAGAAACTGTTGACTGTGGACCACAGAAGCTCGGGAAAGGCTTTAGAAGGAAATGACTCGGGGTGAGCCTTGAAAGCGGAAGAGATAATTGCCAGCTTGAAAGGAGGAGAAAGGGGGCCTCCAGCAGAGGGACCACCGTCAGCACAGTTGAGGACACCACATCTTAAGAGACTTGTGTAATCTGAAGGGGCTGACATGTGGGGAGGGCTGGCCCATGGGTGTGGATGACGACCACTGGCCTTTCAAGTTCCAGTCTCCTTATCAGTGAGGTGAGAGGGTTGGCCTGGGTGACCTCTGAGGTCCCTTCCAGCTCCTGCACTTCAGGGAAACTGGGAGCAGCTGAGTCACAGGGCGTCAGCAGCTGAGAAGACGTGGCTCGACCTAGAGAAATGGCAAGAGTTAGGCCCAGTCCAGACTTTCGCTGCACTTAACAGCTGTGTGGCCTGAGGCAATTTGCTTCTCTGCGCTTCCATTTACTTGTTTTAAGTTGCATACTGATAGTATTTTCTTCATAGAACTGTAAGGATTTATGAGACACTTCATAGAAACTTCTGGCAGAGAACCTGAATGAATGGTGACTGCTAAATTTTTTAACTTACTTTTTCTTTCCTATAATTAAGCTTAATTTAATTTAATTGTTGTGGCCCAGGCTAGCCTCAAACTCCTGGGCTCCAACGATCCTCCCAAGTAATGACTGCCAAAACTTTCATGTTCAGTCTTTCCTCCCAGACAGTCCAAGGTCTTGTTGCTGGACCAGCCCTCACCGTCCCAGGCCTTTGGAGTCCCCATCGCCACAGGAGGCTCAAGCACAGCTAGCAGGTGCGGTTGAAGGAAGGCCCTGCCACCCAGATCAGCCCCTTCTCAGAGCAGCTGTGAGTGACACCAGGACTCGCGGTCAGCGAGGGGAACTACCCACAGAAAGAGATGCTGGGGCAGTTGCGGAGAACGGGTCCCTCCTTCGGGGCAAAGGAAGCCAGCTGACTAGGAGACCTCAGCTTGGTCTGCTTAAGCAGAGATGTGCTGGATGCAGAAAGACACCTTGGCGAGAAGAAAACCAAGTCGCAGGCGGGCGATCAGGGGGGTCTGATGAAGTGTCTCCCAGGGGGACGTCACACACGCTTCCTGGAAGCCGTCTGCTGGAACAGCGAGTAGTGTTGGTGAGATGCCAAACTCTGCTTCTTGGAACACTTTAATGTTTTAAAATGTGTGTATCACATTTTGTTTGTAAAGATGTATTGATCTGTACATGTCTTTTCTGAATGAATGTCATTGCAGTTAAAAATCTGGGCTCGGTGGCTCAGCCTGTAATCCCGCGCCTTTGGGAGGCTGAGGTGAGTGGATTGCCTGAGCCTGCGGGTTTGAGACCCGCCTGGGCAGCGAGACCTCATCTCTACAATAAATCAAAAACTGAGCCGGGCATGTTAGCGTGCGCCCGTAGTTCCAGCTACTTGGAAGGCTGAGGCGGAAGGATCACCAGAGCCCAGCAGGTCGAGGCTGCGGTGGCCGGGAGCGGCCACTGCACTCCAGTCTGGGCGACAGTGAGACTCCAACTCAAAAAAAAAAAGTATACACACGACATAGTAACCAAGGCCGTTTTACTTTGGTCCCCCTCACCTTCATATGTTAACTCGATTGAGTCTTTCAGGCCCTTTGGCCTCACTCCATGAGATGTCACAGTGTTGCCCAGTTTATGACTAAGAAGGGTTTGAATAGGGAAGGGGGATAAGAGAAAGGCCACATATTTTGGCCAAATATAATTTTTCTACTAACTGTATAAAACAAGCAAAGTTTTTAAAAATTATTTCCTGGCCAGAGGGAATTCACTGTCAGTAAGTCTTCAGAATTAAAATTCCTATTCAGAAACATGGAAATGCAGGAAGGAATGAAGACTACCAGAAAGGATTAATATATGGGTAATTATTAATGAACATGAAGTGTCAACCCGACAGTTATACTGTCTTATGGAATGTAAGTACATGTACAGAATTGCAAATGTAGGATACTACCACGAAATGATGATGAGGATAAATGAAACTAAAGGTTCCTAAAGCTTTAGAAGATTTGGGAAACTGGTAAGAGTAATAATTTGTATTAGCCAGAAATAAGTCAAGACTGCATGCTGTTTAATCTCTAGGGTAATAGCTAAAGGAAAATAATATATAGCTGACAAGTTTGAGGTAGAAAATAAAATAACAGAAAATATTTTATTAATACAAAAGAAGCCTAGGCATGATGTTCCAGTGATTTTGGAGGCCAAGATGGGAGGATCACTTGAGACCATAAGTTTGAGACCAACCGGTCAACATAATAAGACCCCATTTAGCGGGATGTGGTATCTCATACGTGTAATCCTAGCTCTTTGGAAGGCCGAGGCAGGTAGATGGCTTGAGGCCATGAGTTAAAGATCAGCCTAAGCAACATAGTGAGACCTCATCTCTGCAAAAAAATCAAAAAAGTAACCAAGCATGGTGGCACATTCCTATAGACCCAGCTACTCAAGAGGCTGAGGTGGAAGGATCACCTGAGCCCAGGAGATCAAGGTTGTGGTGAGCAATGATTGCACTCCAGTCTGGGTGACAGAGTGAGACTCCAACCCCAAAACAAAAAACCAAAGACACCATCTCTACAGAAAAAGATTGTGAAAATTACCTGGGTGTGGTGGCACACACCTGTAGTCCCAGCTACTCAGGAGGTTGAGACAGGAGCATCACCTGAGTCCAGGAGTTGAAGGCTTCAGTGAGCCATGATCATGACACTGCACTTTAGCCAGGGTTACAGAGTGGGACCCTGTCACAAAACGTAAAAGACAAGAAAGAAGAAAAACAGAAGGATCAAATAGAAAACAGAGGCTGGGTGCAGAGGCTCATACCTATAATTCCCAGCAATTGGGAGGCCAAGGTGAGAGGATTGCCCGAGTCTACGGGTTCAAGACCAGCCTGGGCAACTTGGCGAGACCTCATCTCTACAATAAATCAAAAATTAGCCGGGCATGGTAGCGCACGCCTGTAGTTCCCCCTACTTGGAAGGCTGAGGCGGAAGGATCGCCGGAGCCCAGCAGGTTGAGGCTGCGGTGGCCGGGAGTAGCCAACTACACTCCAGTCTGGCTGACGGAGTGAGACTCCAACTCAAAAAAATTTAAAAATTTTAAAAATTAAAAAGAAAACAGTGGGAAACCCCTTCAGGTCCCCTCATTGTGGGAGCTTTTCTGTCCTCTCAATAAATCCTGCTTAAAAAAAAAAAGTAGAAAACAGTAACATACCAAACTTTATCAGTAATTACTTTACATTTAAATGAACTAAGTAATCCAAATAAAAAACGGATTGTCAAACTGAATAAGAAAGCGAAACCTAACTATATGCAACTTCTCAGAAAGAAACTTTAAATACTGGTGACAGATGATTAAAGCAAAAGGGTGGAGAAAAAGATTATAAAATTCTAATGGGAAAAAAATTGGTATATCTGAATCAATACTTTAAGAAAAACAGTACTAGAAATTCAAAGATATATATCATAATGGGCAAATCCAATAGGTAGATATTAAATCATAGACGTGTGTACTCAATAACATAACTTCAAAATATATAAAACAAAAATAAACAACTCAAAAGAAAAACCCACAATCATAGAGGAAGACTATAACATACATTTATCAGTATCTTATTGAAAGGAGGTACCGTGTAAACTAGTACAATCTCTGGAAAATAGTGTGGCGATTCCTCAAAGATCTAAAACTCGAGCTTCCATGCGACCCCGCAATCCCCCTACTGGGAGTATACCTGGAATCACTCTATAAAAAAGATACCTGCACACATAGGTTTATTACAGCATTGTTCACAGTAGTAGGAACATGGAACCCACCATGCTGCCCATCAAAAGAAGGCTGGATTTTTAAAATGTGGCACATACACACAATGGGATATTACATAACCATAAAGAAGAACAAAATCATGAACTTCACTGCACCCTGGATAGACTCAGAGTCTGTGATACCGAGGGATCTTTCACAGAAACAACTGAGTATCACATGTTCTCACTCATAAGCGGACTTTTGAACAGTTACCTAATACTATACGAAAAGGATCGGCAGTAGTGGGACGCTGCCGGGAGGGGGCGGGGAAGCAGGACTGACCGTCGTGGGAATCTGCTGGGGAAGGGGGCAACACCTCATCAGCAAAGGTGCCTGCATAGTGAACATTTGTGTAGCCCCCAATCGTGCCCCTTATCTTTAAAATAAATTTTTTTCAAAAGGAGATACCTATAGAAACCTAGAATAAACTTAGTTTATCATAGTCTTTTTGCCTCAGCATAGCCACTTTTGCTTAGACTTTACCCCTGACACGTTTTGAATCTAGCACAGGTCAGATAGATGAGATACGTTTCCAAAAGGCAGGTGTTAGGAGGCATTCAGCTATTTCACTGCAGGCCAAGCCGGCCCCCACAGTGGTCAGGTCGCGGTATTTGCAGTACATGTTTCATCGCGCAGCCAGATGCCGAAGTCCTTCACTGGCAGGGGCGACTCCTGAAACCCCTGCCGGCAGTACACGATCTCCCCCGAGGGCTGCTGCTTCTTCAGTGTGCCCGAGGCCTTCATGGCGCCCTCTCCACGCTTGCGGCCACCCGCAGAAGGGCAGAATTTATTTTTTTAAGTGTCCATGAAACATACCAAAATTAATCATATAATGGGCACTGAAAAAAAGCCTCAACAAATTTCAAAATATTGAAATTATTCAGAGAATGTTGTTTGATCAGACTGGAGTTAAGTCAGAAACCAATAATAAGAGAATTTCTACTGCCTGGAAATTAAAAATATATTTCCAAATAATCATAAAGAAATTCAAACAGATATTAGAAAGTATTTTAAACTGAATGTGACAAAAGGCAACTTGTGAAAACTCATGGGATGCAGCTATATAGGGCATAGAGAGATGCATAACCTTAAAAATATATACTAGAAACATGGAAGGATTCAAAATCAATTATTCTATCTTAAGAACAAACAACAGCAAATTCTATCTAAGGAAAATAGATGGGAATAAATAATAAAGATTACAAATCAATAAAATCGAAAATAGCGGAGAAAATCAACAAAATCAAAAGTCGGCTCCTTGGACATATTGTTTAAGTCGATAGACTCCAAATAATACTGATCAACTACAACAAAAACAACACAAATTGTCAATGTTAGAAAGGGATGTCACTACTGTCTTTACACCCCAAAATGGACAATTTGGATGAAATTGGCAAATTCCTTGAAAAAATGCAACTTTATGAAGTCCACTAAAGAAAATCTGAATTTCCAAGCTCTAATAAATAAATCTATTATTTAAGAACTTTTTACAACATTTTCTACTTCTCCCAAAACTCCAAACCTGGATGTTTTCATCAGTTAATTCCTCCAAATAGTTAAAAAAAATAATACTAATCTTGCACAAACGCTACCAAAAAATAGAAAAACAGAGTTTTGTTCCCTACTCTTTGTATGTGGCCAACATAAACTTAATAGAAACACTGAACTGAAGTATCACAAGAAGAAATGACAGACCCAGCTCAATCATCATAGTATAACTTACAAAATAAACATTTGGTCTTTGTCCCAGGTTCCTAGCAGCTGGCTCCTAAAACGCTTGGAATCTCCCCAATGACAGGTGTTTTTTGTATGCTAATGAGATGGCTGTTGGCTGGAAGCCTCTAGTTAGCTTCAGGGTGGGGGTGGGAGGCCACCAGAAAGACCTGACAAGATTAGAGGGTTAGAACTTAACACCCGACTTCTGGGGAGGCAGGACGGATGAGGGGCCTAGACCAATGACTTCATGGGGTCATGCCTATGTAATGAAACCGCCATTAAAACCACTAAATAGCCAGGCTCGGTGGCTCAGCCTGTAATCCCATGCCTTTGGGAGGCTGAGGTGAGTGGATTGCCTGAGCCCGCGGGTTCGAGACCCGCCTGGGCAGCGAGACCTCATCTGTACAATAAATCAAAAAATCAGCTGGGCGTGGTAGCGCATGCCTGTAATTCCGGCTACTAGGAAGGCTGAGGCGGAAGGATCACCGGAGCCCAGCAGGTCGAGGCTGCGGTGGCCGGGAGCGGCCACTGCACTCCAGTCTGGGTGACAGAGTGAGACTCCAACTCAAAAAAAAAAAACCAACAGAAAATAACACTAAATGATAGGGTTCATCAGGGCTTGGTGGCTCAGCCTGTAATCCCGCACCTTGGGAGGCTGAGGTGAGTGGATTGCCTGAGCCTGCGGGTTCGAGACCCACCTGGGCAACTTGGCAAGACCTCATCCCTACAATACTGGGCAACTTGGTGAGACCTCATCTCTACAATAAATCAAAAAATTAGCCGGGCGTGGTAGCGTGCGCCTGTAGTTCCAGTTATTTGGAAGTCTGAGGCGGAAGGATCGCTGGAGCCCAGCAAGTTGAGGCCGTGGTGGCCGGGAGCAGCCACTGCACTCCAGTCTGGGCAACGGAGTGAGACTCCAACTCAAAAAAAAAAAAAAGTTGATAGGATTCAGTGAGTTCCAGGCTATGGAGCACATTCGGGTGCTTGGAGGGTGGCTGCCTGGGGAGGCAATCTCCGTGCTCCCCGAGGCCTTGCCCTGTGCACCTCCTCTGCTTGGCTTTCCTGGATGGCATCCCAGTGCTTTCCTGAGTTCTGTTAGTCATTCTAGCCAATTACCGAGGCTGAGGAGGGTTCATAAAACCCCTGGTTTATAACCAGTTGCTCAGAAGAACGAGTGGCCCAGGACAGGCCATGGAGTGTAAAGCGAGTGTAGTCTTGTGGGACTGAGCTTAAACCTTGGAGTCCAATGCTAACTCCGGGTGAGTACTGAGAGCAGTGAAATGAATTGTAGGACACCCAGCGTTGTTGGAGAATCGAAGAATTCCTTGGCGTCGAGGAGAGAAAACAACGCCCTCACTTGTGTAGATAGTTGCAAAACCCTAAATAAAATACAGTAAATCAAGCGTCCATCTAGGGTTTATTCCAGGAATACAAGAGCCATTTACTACTCTAAAATCAGTTGAGGTAATTCATCACATTAGTGGGAAAAATCAGATCATAGATCACCTTGATACATACGTAAAAATAACTCGATGCGTAAAAATGATGACTTCAAGGAGGCCATTGGATTCATCTTTCCTTTGTCCCTCAGAGTTCTGTTCCTCCCACTTGAATCCATTTGTGGGAGAAACCTGGAGTCCATTCCAGGCCTGGCCAGAGCCATAGGCTACACCCCCTGCTGTGTTGTGAGGACCCGCTGGCGCTGCATTTTGATCCCCGTCTGGTTCCACAGGTCTGTCACTGGTGCTTCAACTTGCAAGACAAAACAGAAGGAGGCTGGTAAACAGGCCTCATTCGACAATTAATTACTGTCCCGGGCACTCTGGTCGGTCCTGGGGCAATAAACAGGAGCCCAACTTGCAGAGGATTAAGTAACTCATCAGAAGTCCCGCTGCGGGTACATGGCAGAGCACCCAGTCAGTCGACTGAACTCATTCTGCATCATGACTCTACGTGACCAACCGCAACACTGAACAGTAAGTATGGTCACACAGCCCGCGAAGGCACCCAAAAGGCATCAGTTTCGACTAGCGTGCATTGGTTCTGGAAGGCTTGTAAAGAGAGAGACAGCATTTAAGCTGAGACTGAGAAGGTTTTAACTGACAGCAAATGAGAGTGTATTAGGGTAGAGACTAGCCTGTGCGGCAGTAACCAAGGTTATTTCTCTTGGGAAAGTGCTTATTCCATGGGCAGTGTCAGGCCCTTCCCTGAGGCCCGAGGCAGCACGGGCTGCTGCCACCCGTGTCACCACGCGGGGCACGGGCGCCTTCAGGCTTCAGCCCGGAAGGCCACACGGCACTTCTGCTTTTGGCCCGTTGGTTCTGAGAGCTCGTGGACCACTTGGTGAGAACGTGTTGCCTGTGCACAGAGAAGAGGAGCATTCCAGACTGAGGGACATGCCGTGCCGAGGCATGAGCAGACACGCATGCCTGCCACGCATGGGGAAGGGCAAGTCGATCCAGGCCACCGCAGGCCTTCACCGTCTCCGTCCACAGGCAGCCGAAGCTCTCGGAACACCAGAGACTGCCTTGGTTCACAGGACTGTACGCGGCAGCCGCCAGGAGGGCCCGCGGAGACGAAAGACCCGTGAGCTGGAGACAGCCGGGGTCCAGGCAGACCGCTGAAGAGAGGAAAGAGAGTGCGGCCGCCAGCAGCACTGTCGATGTGGACTCTTGTCCTTGGAGGCTGGACACTGTATGGAGAGAGTAAGAGAATACAATTCTGGGACATCCCCCGCCCCGGCCAAGCGCACAATGGTATCAGTGTTCAGCAAAGGAAGCACAGGAGAAGCAGGCTGCTGAGGGAGAGAACCACTTCGGTCTGTGCCACACCACCGGAACACACACCCAGACGTGTCTGGGAGACGACTGGGAACACAGCCTCACGCTCTGGTGAGCGATGGGTCCCAGGATGAGGGTGTGGCACAATAAGGGGTGGCAGCAAGAAGTGTCAGGGTGCAAACAGGGGACCACAGTCAGAACAAAAACCCGTGCTGCCCATCTCAGAGCCCCTTCTGCTGCGGGCCACACACCTGCACCTGCAGGGCCCCTCAGAGGCAACCAAGTCCCTGGCTCCCTCCACCCACACCCAGGGGTCCAGGAGTATTGCTGCCTCTTGATGTAACCATTCCCGTCTTTCAGTAGCTGCCGTTCTTTTCTTTCCTTTTCTTTTTCTTTTTTTTGAGTCGGAGTCTCACTCTGTCACCCAGGCTGGAGGGCAGTGGGCGGTGGCACGCTCACAGCCACCGCAGTCTTGACCTACTGGGGTCAGGCAATGATCTTTCCGCCTCAGCCATCCAAGTAGCTGGAACTACAGGCATGTGCTACCACGCTCAGCTTCAGTGGCTGCTTTTCGACAGTTCATCATGATTCTATGTAACATTGTATGAAACCTCAGGCAGTAAAGATCTTTTGACATGTGTGCAGGTACCTGTACTCTGTATGAGACCATTTGTTTCCCTAGTCTCGGTAAAGCTGAAAAACAGATAATGTAAGCTGTGTGACACTGGGCCTCTTCGAACCTCTGTTTTTTCATCCACTAGGGGAAAAAAAATTAACACCTGCTCCATCTATTTAAAAGGGTGGTTGTGAGGCTGGGCTTGGTGGCTCAGACTGTAATCCCAGCACTTTGGGAGGCCGAGGACAGTGGATTGCCTGAGCCCGCGGGTTCGAGACCAGCTGGAGGAACTTGGCAAGACCTCATCTCTACAATAAGTCAAAAATCACCCGGGCATGGTAGTGCACACCTGTAGTTCTGGCTACTTGGAAGGCTGAATAAGAAGGATCGCTGGAGCCCAGGTCGACATTGGGGTGGCCAAGAGCATGCCACTGCACTCCAGTCTGGGTGACAGAGCAAGACTCCAACTAAAAGAATAAAAAATAAAAGGGTGGTTGTGAAGATCAAATGAAAATAATGAATGTGAAAGTTATATAATCTCTAAGGCAGTATAGGAATGGTGACAGTAGGACAGGAATGGGAGCGACAGAGCTTCTTATCACAATATGCCTTTTAAGGACCAGCCAGTAAGCGACATTAAAAAAGCCCAGCTAGACAGCCTAATGTGAATTACGAGATTTAATTGGATGCTTCCTGTGGATTCAGTGGCACAACTGCTACAAATAAACAGTGTGATCTTGGTCCTCTGGGGGCTGGGGTGGTAAAGTAGTAGAGATTGGTAACATACAGCACAGAACAGAGTGTGTCCCATGTAAACTGGATGGATCCTAATTGTGCAGGAGCTCAAAGGGGGCAGTGATCATAGGATGGTGTTGTGGTTACAATGTGTCCTCCAAGCCAGGCTCAGTGGCTCAGCCTGTAATCCCATGCCTTGGGAGGCTGAGGTGAGTGGATTGCCTGAGCCCGCAGGTTCGAGACCCGCCTGGGGAACTTGGCGAGACTTCATCTCTACAATAAATCAAAAAATTAGCCGAGTGTGGTAGCGCGTGCCTGTAATTCCAGCTACTTGGAAGGCTAAGGCGGAAGGATCGCTGGAGCCTAGTAGATCGAGGCTGTGGTGGCCAGGAGCAGCCACTGCACTCCAGTCTGGGTGACAGAGTGAGACTCCCACTCAAAAAAAAAAGAATGTGTCCTCCAAAAGTTCATGTAATGGGAACTTAATTGCCAGGTAACAGAATTAAGAGGTAGGATCTTTTGAAAGGTGACGAGGACATGAGGGTGGTTTAATGCTGTCCAGGAGTGCAGTCATTCTTGAGGGACTGAGTCAGTTTCCTGTGGCTTCTCACACATGCTCACTTGCAGAAGCATCTCCGCCATGTTCTAACACAGTATGCAAGCCCTTGCCAGAAGCTGCCACCATGTCTATGGACTTACCAACCTCGAGAACTATGAGCCGAATAAACTTTTCTATATGTATGTCCCAGTCTCTGGCATTAAGTTATAGCAACAGAAAATGAACTAAGATTATTAGGCAATGTTTTCTGGAGAAAGTAGACTTTGAAGTGGACCCCGAACGTGGCCAGGTGGAGAGGAAGGAGGTATAGACTGGCCTGGCTACATCGCAGGGAAATACTCACACAGAAGAGAGACGGATCAGAAGCATTCTACCTGGCACTCCTCAGCCAGCCTTCTGAAGCTGCAAGGCTCCCACCTCCCCAAGGAGGGAAGGAGTGTGGGACAATGTCTTAAGCCAACACTAGGGAGAAGGGTTTGCTATTCCAGTCCTTGTTGCTCAATCAGCATTTACAGCTGAACTGCAGTCTTCAGAAATGGGCCCGGATCTGGTGCACAGTGAATGCTGCGAGGAAGGCCTCGCCACTCAGCCCTCCAGGCACAGCAGCAACCTCCCAGGCAGCACGTGAGGCCCAGCTGGGCTCCCCAGAAGACTGACTGCACACTTTATCTGCATGGACACTTTCTTGGCTCACAGAATTGTTCTGGAACAGACACTACTCATCTCAGCTCTCTCTGGAGCTGCGGCCCTTGGCCTTCTGCAGTGTCAGGGCCTGGCAGCATCTCGGGCTGCTGGGTCCGCCGTGGGGCTGGAAGCAGAGAGGGGAGCAGAGACAGCCCCCCAGGAGGGTGTGGGAACTGGAAGGCGCCCTGCTGCTCCAGGGGATGGCCAGGGGACTGGGAGCCAGGGGCCGCAGGGGTCAGTCCTCTGGCGGCAGTTAGCCCCCCCCACCTCCAGCGAGCACACAGCCCTGTTGTGCTGGCTTCTGATGACAGGACTTACAGCTCCTTAGTCCTTTCAACTATAACTTCTCAGGTCATCAATACTGTACTTCCTAGAATGAGACAACCGCCTTCTTAGTAGGGAGTCAGGGGCCCTGCTAATTGGTGGAAGGAGGTGTGCCTTACCAGTCAGAAGTTTAAAATTCTCAGCCAGGCTCGGTGGCTCAGCACGTAATCCCAGCACTTTGGGAGGCCGAGGCAAGTGGGTTGCCTGAGCCCACAGATTCGAGACTGGCCCGGAAAACTTGGTGAGACCTCGTCTCTACAAAAAAAAAGAAAAAATTAGCCAGGCGTGGTAGCACATGCCTTGGAAGGCTGAGGCAGAATCACGGTGCCCAGCAGGTCAACGCAGGGGTGGTGGTGAGTGTGCCATTGCACTACAGCCTGGGCAAAACAGTGAAATGCCAATTACAAAAAAAAAGAATTTTAAAATTCTCTCATAAAAATATCAGCTGCTCTATTCCTTTCCCTTTGTGTCTTTTGAAAATAATCAATTATGAAGAATTTGAAACCAACCTTCAAAGGGATTAACAAGAGCTGTTTTGTTTTTTGAGTTGGAGTCTCACTCTGTCGCCCAGACCGGAGTGCAGTGGCCGCTCCCGGCCACCGCAGCCTCGACTCCGGCGATTCTTCCGCCTCAGCCTTCCGAGTAGCCGGAACTACAGGCATGTGCTACCACGCCCGGCTGATTTTTTGATTTATTGTAGAGATGAGGTCTCGCTGCCCAGTCGGGTCTCGAACCCGCGGACTCAGGCAATCCACTCACCTCAGCCTCCCAAAGGCGCGGGATTACAAACTGAGCCACCGAGCCCGGCTTAACAAGAGCTGTTTTTAAAAGCGCAACAGAGAGGGGCAGATTGCTTTCCAGCAGGGAGAGCTCACTTTGCACAAAGGAGAGATTTTCTGGGAAGAGGGGAGCCCGTGCCATACGCATATTTAGGGTCTTCCCATCAGGAGACAGAGTCAGTTTCCTCCGGCCATTTTCCATGTCAGTTCACTTAAGGGGTTCCTTTAAAAAGTACAATAAATCTACAGCACAAAAAATATAGCTGGGCACAGTAGCCCAGACCTGTACTCCCAGCACTTTGGGAGGCAGAGGCAGGAGGATCGCTTGAGCCAAGGAGTTCAAGTCCAGCCTAGGTAACGGAGCAAGACTTTATCTCTGCAAAAAACCAGTCAAGCACAGGGACGCATGCCTGCAGTCCCCGCTACTTGGGAGGCTGAGGTGGGAGGATCGCTGGAGCCCGAGGTTGAGGCTGCCTTGAGTCATGAGTGTATCACTCCAGCCTGGGACAGAGTGAGATCCCCGACTCAAAGTATATATATGATTGACTTCTCCAGTCTGGACTGGTCTTGGCACCCGTCCATAACAAAGTTCACCTTGATTATCAAGCTCCCCAGGAGAGGTGCTGCTGTGGCCTTTTCCGGAGCCCCCTTGTCTTTGCACATTGTGTGCATTCCTTCTGAGATATCTCCTTTCATCAATCACCGAGGGCCCCCGTCCTGTCTGCACTGTCACCTCCCCACCCTCCCCAACGCCCGGCCGCTGTTGACCAGACCGCAGCTTCCTGCTTCTGCCAGAATCCCGACTTTGCAGCTATTTCCTGAGGCCTCAAACAGATGCTGCATGAAAGAGGTTATCCCTGGGCCCTGTCTGACCCCGCCACAGGCAGTGTTGTCCCTCTCAGATTCCAGCTGACTGAGGTATGACACTGAACTTTCAAAGAACCCGGACAGTCACTGAAAGTATCAGAAGGCGATGGCTTCAATATCCCATCCACCCCACGCTCATGGTTCCTTCTCGTAGTAAGTGGCCGTCACTCTCCATAGGCCTCAAGGACTGGATATGCCTATGAGCCAGAGGTGGCTCCCTGGGGGACAATTGTTATCATGCACTTTGCTGTGCAAAAACGAAAATGGTGACCCGCCACCACTGCACTGTCTCTTCTCACAGGTGACTCTCAGCCCGACTCAGCGCTGCCAGGCTCAGTCCAATGCTCTAGTCAGACGTGCTGCTGCCATGCCCAGCCTCAAGCATATCCCCGTCTTGGATGCATCTCTTTTTTTTTTTTAACATATTTTTATTATAAAATTGTGGGGTACAGTTAAAGGTTAGGTATACAAATGTGCATGTTCAGGCACCCTTGTTAATAAGGGGTGTCTCCCCGTCCCCAGACAGATCTTGACTACCGTTAGTCCCACCTCCCTTCCCCTCCCTGCCCCCCCATAGTTTCCCCCCACTGTCAGTCTTTTTTTTATAGGACTATGGTAGATGTTCAAGGTCCACTACATGAGTGAGAACTTGTGTGGCCAGTGTGATGTGCCTCCTGGCCTTCCAGAGCCTCCGCCAGAGGGAGTTGCCTGTCAGATACCACTGTCTGGCTCCGACTGAGAACCACTATAATGGATCCACAGCTGAATTCACGTTTCTCCTCCTGGTCCCAACCCACCTCCTGGCACCCGGTGTTGCCTCAAGAACACCTTGCCATCTTCAAGACCCAGCTGAATCCCATCCAGGTCTTCCAGAACCCTCGGTGACCTTCCGCCAGCATGTGGGCACTTGCCCTCCAGCTGTCTGCGTGGCACTGCACCATGCCACTCAGGTGGTACATGAGGCCGTCTCTCACTGCTAGACTCGAGTTCAGGACCCGTGTCCAGAAGTATGTTATCCCAGTGTCTATCCCCATCTGACACATAGCAGGTGCTTGATGCGTGTCTGCTAAACGGAGGGGTGTACAATGACACAGCAATTCTACACCCCACCCAAGCCCCACGAAGATCCTTTCTCCCTGCAGGCCTTGCCCAGACCAGACTATCTCCTGGAGCCAAACCGGAAGGTGCTTTGGAGGCCTGGAGGGGTGCTCCCACCTCACCCCTGGACGGCCAGGGCGCTGGAACACGGAAGATGAGAGGCCGGACTGGACCAGGCCCCACAAGTGCCGAATGCCACCGCAGGCCGCCCGGCTCCGCCATTCGATCCCCGTGTGTCGTCGGCTGACTTACCCGGGCACAGCCTCTAGACAGGGGACTCATCACCTCCTCCTGCCACACCGTGGACGACCCCGGGCCTCGCGTTGCCAGCTCCAAAGGGAGGCCTGGGCGTGAGCAGCCCAGGGGCCGCAGGAGGAGGGAGGGCCCGTCTGGCCCCAGAGGCGCTGCCCGGCCCTCGTGTGCCCCTCCAGCCCCAGCTCCCTGGGAAGTGGCAGCGTCTCTCGGCCGGGGCTGCAGGGGCACACGAGGGCCCGGTGAACTCGCTCAGCTCCGAGAGCAGAGGCCGTCCATCCAGCCCTCTCGTTCACGTCAGAGTCGTCTTCTGAGCCTGAATCTGGCCGAGTCGGCCCCCTTCACAGGGTCTAGGAGGCCTTCCTGAGCGGCGCCTGCCTGCCAGCCTGGCCTCACGGCCTCCCGTCCAGTGAGCTCAGCCGCAGCGAGCAGTGCGCCCGCGGACACAGAAGACCCCCGCGCCTCAGCGCTGGCCCACGCCACTCCAGCTGCAGGGGCCTTCCTCCCTCGGCGCCCTTCACACGACAGGGTTGCCTCCTCCATGGTGCCTCCCCGGCTCTCACGTACCACCAGAGGCTCCTTCTCACCGCAGTCTTCGTTTTGTGCCTCTACCCGCGTCGTGAGAGCAGCGCCGCTGTATCATGCCAACAGGTCTTCCCGTGTCGGCCTTTCAGCCTCAGTTTCCCTCCCTGTAAATGGGGGTGATGGCTGAACCCATCTTGTGGCGTGGGCGGAAAGGCCGGCCCCGGGAAGCAGCAGCAGGGGCTGAGGGGGCGAGACAGGGCAGGAAGGCCCCGCAGAAACC
>NW_007247373.1:166436-171039 GCF_000164805.1 Carlito syrichta
CGCGTGCTCGACCGTCTCCCCCAGAGTTTCAACTCGCATCTTATTTTTTTTTTGAGTTGGAGTCTCACTCTGTCACCCAGACTGAGCGGCCACCGCAGCCTCGACCTGCCGGGCTCCGGCGATCCTTCTGCCTCCGCCTTCCGAGTAGCCGGAATTACAGGCGCGCGCTACCACGCCCGGCTGAGCTTTTGATTTATTGTAGAGATGAGGTCTCGCTGCCCAGGCGGGTCTCGAACCTGCGGGCTCAGGCCATCCACTCACCTCGGCCTCCCAAAGGTGCGGGATTACAGGCTGAGCCACCGAACCCGGCTTCAACTCGCATCTTATTAAAGTGACTTGGGATCAAATCTCCACTCTGCTACTTTCTGTCTGTCTGTCTGTGTGACCTTGGACAAGTTACTTAACCCCTCTGTGCTTTGATTTCTGTCCAGTGGAGCGGTGCAATGGCAATGCCTACCTCATGGGTCGTTAAGGGGACATAAGGGAGGAAGGGATCAATAAATATCAGCTGCTGTTATTATTATTAATATTAAAGTAATTAAAGCTTGTGCAAAGGTGGTGTGATATTCAAATCATTAAGGGGCATAATTTGGCATGCCAGCTCAATCCCTGACCGGACAAGATCTCTCAGGCCTCACACCCAGGGTTCCAGGATCAGGGACATTCCCGTGTTTGTATTATTCTAGAGCCGAGTTTCTAGGCCTGAAGGTGGCGGATAACACTGATGTCCTAAGAGGGCATGTGAGCGTGACGTCAGAGGAGGGCCGCTTGGAAGATCCCTCTGCAGATCATCTGGTTCCCCTTCCCACCAAGGAGCCCAGTTCCCGCCAAGCTGTGCGGTTCCAGAAACCAGGCTCTGGAGTCTGACTGACTCATAGAGAAATGACTTGGCAGGAAGCCGTGAGATGTCGCTTCAGCCCAGCTTGGTCATTGCTGCGGTGCCTGGCGGCAGGAAACCACTCACTCCATCTAGGTTTCTGAGTGAGTTAAGCAACGTAATTTCAAAGCAATTTTGGAGTTGTATATGTCTGTCATCACTTACCCCTTTCTCTCGTTTTGCTGATTTAGAGTCTCTCTCTCTCTCTCTCATGTTAGAGTGATTTATCTATTATAATGACGTGTATATTTTTGTTTTACTTGAGAGTTAGTTTTATTTAAAAGTTAAAACTTTAAGGTCATCTAGTCATTGGCTATTTGTGCTGCTTAAATTGGTTATAAGATATAAGCAGGCTCTGTAAACTAGAAAGAACTTGGGTAGAGAGAGTGGCCACCTGTATCAGGTCACACCTGCTGTCCTGAAATGGTTAACGGCGCCCTCTTGCACTCTCAGAAGCGACCACAAATCCCAAGGTCGCCTTAATCACATGTGACGGTCCTTCTCTAACAAGGATCTACTCAGGCTGTCTTGTTTCCTAGATCAGGGAGATGGCATGACGTGGTTGAGAGGACTGTGACTGGAACTCGTGACGCTTCAACTCAAATCCCAAGTCTGCACTGACCAGTTAGGGAACTTCGGACAAGGCACATCGCTTCTCAAAGCCTCAATCACTGGCCAGAGTTGTTCAGTGTTTCTCAAAGTTTGCTCTACAATCCATGCTTTGCCAACTTTCATGCACTTATTAGTCTCCTGGGGTCTTGTTGAAATACAGATTCTGATTCAACAGGTCTGGGGAGAGGCTGAGACTTGGCACTTCTAACAGGCTGCTGGGTGACGCCCATACTGACCTCAATCCGAGGAGCAAGGATTTAAAAGCAATGGGCGAGCCGGGCTCGGTGGCTCAGCCTGTCATCCCGCGCCTTTGGGAGGCTGAGGTGAGTGGATTGCCAGCCCGTGGGTTCGAGACCCGCCTGGCAGCCAGACCTCATCTCTACAATAAATAAAAAAATCAGCTGGGTGTGGTAGCTCATGTCTGTAGTTCCGGCTACTCGGAAGGCTGAGGCGGAAGGATCGCCGGAGCCCAGCAGGTCGAGGCTGCGGTGGCCGGGAGCGGCCACTGCACGCCAGTTTGGGCGACCGAGTGAGACTCCGACTCAAAAAAAAAAAAAAAAAAAGCAATGGGTGTTAGCTGCTAAAGGCTTACGTTAAATAGTGAAAAATGAAAGAAATGGCGTGCAGAGGGGTGGATTCCAGCCAGATACATTCAGAAGTCTATGCGTTTAATACATCGAAAAGGGAGTGCTTACTGCTGGACTCCTCAAAGCCTCCAACATACCTCCAGAGAGAATGACTTGAGCAGCAAAAAGGAAAGTTTCTTCGGAAAGGCCGAGGCCTTTATTTTACAAGCCAGGGCAACAGAGGCGAGGGGACAGTGAGTTTTCCCATGCTCATGCTCTGTCCCTCTCACAGATGGAGAGATGCTGTTTTGCTGTCCTGGAACTCACTGCGAGGAAACTTCATTCGCCCCACGGCTGCCCTCATGTACCCACCCGTCCTTAGCTCACATGTCAGTCCCGTGACTCGGCCCTAGCCTGGCCATCAACCAGGTATGGCCAAGTGGGAGAGGATGACCTGGACCACCCCGATGATCACTCTTGGAAACAGCCACTGGAGCCGGTTAGCAAAGGTGGCCACTTGTGAAAACCTGGGGTGGATGAGGAGGCCATGATGATGAGGTCGAGCACATGCAGCTGAAGCTCTGAAAACGCTGGGGAAGGGGGTAAAAGCAGGACTGGAGCAGAAGCACCGAGCAACACCGAGACGCCGAGGCCTCCTGGGCGGAAGAGGGGGCTTGAGCCTCTGTGGGTCACAAGGAGCAAGCTCGGTCGTCCTTTTCTTTTCAAGTCGGTGATGGACCTCAGACGGTGGGGGCTGGAGGAGTGGGCTAGCTGAGTCTCACCAAGACACGTGCGATCGGAGGGAACAGGGGGCTCGCCCTGCCTCTCCAGGAAGCCAAGGCCAGCTTGTAGCAACAGTAGAACTCCATTGCCATTCCATCTTCACTCAGCCTCGCCCCACACCCACCCTTGTCCTGACTCCGTATGTACTTCGTTTCCCTTGTCCTGATTTTTAATTTATACCTCACCGTGCTGTTTTATGCCACTCCTGTATGCCTCCTTGACTAAGTTGTGAAAAGAGACACAGTATAAATAAATGTATCAGATGACAACTGAGCTCTGTGGATTGGTTTCTGAATGATCATACCCCAAATTCCTCCTGTTAGTCATCATTGCAGGCATAGAGATAGGTCCCTAGTGACATGTCACAGGATTCTGCTGTTAAAAATTATAAGGGTTTATATGACAGCACTGATGACACGGTGTTCCCATTTACAAACAAAGATGCAAAAGAAAAGAATGACTAATACATTAGAAAGTAGTGTCTGCACCTCATAGTTCTTGCCAGTCCAACCTCGATCCAGTGGGCTCTTACCAACTGATCAAATGTCCTCACTGAACTGGCACCCCTGAACTGAGTAAGTGTCAGTGTCTGAATTTCCCACTGTCATCAAAAGCCATTATAAAAATTAGCCATGAGAATTTATTTTTATTTTTATTTACTTATTTTTTGAGAATTTCTTTCTGAAAAAAAATCTGATTTGATCCCAAATTGTTATTGTTCATTCTCTCTCTCTGCCATGTACCATAGAAGAATTTTTCTTTCGAAGTTTTTTGTTTGTTTGTTTTTTGAGTTGGAATCTCACTCTATTGCCCAGGCTGTAGGGCAGTGGCACACTCACAGCCACCGCAGCCCCAACCTGCTGGGCTTAGGCGATCCTTCCGTCTCAGCCTTCCAAGTAGCCAGAACTACAGGCACGTGCCACCATGCTCGGCTAATTTTTTGATTTATTGTAGAGGTGAGGTCTTGCCAAGTTGCCCCGGGCTGGTCTCGAACCTGCAGGCTCAGGCAATCCTCTCACCTCACCCCCTCAAAGTGCTGGGATTATAGGCGTGAGCCACCGCGCCTGGCCTTCAAAGTTTAATACCAAGAAAAACTGAGACCTCCCTAGAAAAACCCACAAAAGTTTCCTTTTCCCCGATCAAGGAAGACCTGTGTCGCGTTTCCTTTTCCTCTTGACCATCGATATACTTCAGACCTAGCATGAGCCTCCCTTGCAGCAACTGAAGTGGGCGGTACTTTCTATTTTTTCCTCTACTCTTTTCCTATGTAACTCACAGACCGTTGGTGTTTATTGTCTGGGCCTTTCTCTCCTGGTAAACTGCAATGCTTTTTTTTTTTGGAATGACATGGGCTATCAATAAAGTATATCCTATTGAGTGGTGAGTGGGCTGTGGTTTGATGGGTTGGACAAGATGGGGGAAGAGAGGGCAAGTGAGCAATCACTACAGTCCTCGAGATGAATAACCCTATTTGTCAAACAGGTTTTTTGAACCTCACTGTTTTCTTTTGGCGCAAGGTAACTGCTAGAGGGAGAACCGTCTGCTGAAAAGCATCCAGTTCTGATAAACTTGCTCCCTCTTGTTCTCCTTACACTCCTCTTTCTTTTGCGCAGCTTGGTTTGAAAATGTAAACGCACTGCTTAGAGCACCGCTGTCCATCTAAATCGATGGGCTTTGCTCCACCGTAAAGACTGTCTTGTTCCCGCAAGCCCAGAGCCCTGCTCTTCTCCCTGCCCTGCCATCATTCCCGGCAAGGGAGGTGAGC
>NW_007247373.1:171059-172044 GCF_000164805.1 Carlito syrichta
TTCGTGAAGAGGGCTCGGACACCCAGCGCCCCTCAGCCTGCTACCCGGTACTAAGGGAGGCTGTCCCTGCATCCTTTTTGTCCTCCGGAGTGGAGTCCCTGCGATTTCCCAGAAGCATTTGCTAGAAATTATCAAAGGCAAATATGACAATAATTCCTGTTTTCTGGCCCTCCTCCCCATGAAATATCCCATATGCCTCCCCTAAACCAAAGTCAGATGGATTCTGTTTAATAATATTGATGTCTCTGCTGCTCACAAGTTTCTTTTTTCCAAATATGACACATGCTCACACTGAAAATTTAGAAAATAAAGAAAAGCAATTTAAAAATTTTAAAAGAATATCTAATCTGGGAAAAGAAGCATGAGGGAATTGAAATTGAATGTACGGAGGCTCAGACTACTGGGATTATGGCCTCATCTGAGCCTTGGGTAAGTCACTTACCCCTCAGGATTATTTTCCATGTGTGAAAGGAAAAGGTGGTGCCAGGCACACCTGCTCCCCCGACGCTCTAGGATCACAGAATGGCTCCGTGGGAGACATTGCAGTTAGGCTGCCTGGGTCTACGCTCCCAGCCCTGTCCTTTGGAGCTGTGCCACCCTGGGTAAATGTCACAGCTTCCCCGTGTTTCAGTGTCCCTGTCTATACATGAATAATCATATCTCCCATATACTCATGAGGCAGTGAATGCTTGGATGTGGCCCAGCCTGCCTCTCCTGCTGTGTCTCGGTCACACAGGACCTCTCTTCTGAAGCTACATGTCCAATGTTGTCTACCCAGCAACACCATGACCTCACGTGTCATTTAGGTTCTCAACTTTGCAATGTCCAAAACTCAGTGAATAATTGCCATGCTATTCGCAACAGCAAGAACATGGAACCAACCGTGCTGCCCATCGAAGCTGGACTGGATAAAAAAAATATGGTATAAGCCGGGCTCAGTGGCTCAGCCTGTAATCCTGCACTTTGGGAGGCTGAGGTGAGTGAA
>NW_007247373.1:172064-172795 GCF_000164805.1 Carlito syrichta
GCGGCCACTGCGCTCCAGTCTGGGCGACAGAGTGAGACTCCAATGCAAAAAAAAAAAAGTGGCACATACAACGGAATAGCACGCAGCCATAAAGCAGGACAGACAAATGGGACTTCGCAGCACCTTGGATGGATTTAGAGTCGGTCACCCTCAGGCCCTATCGCCGAAACAAGGAACAGGGTGCCGACCTTGGGCGGTTCTATAATACCATGCGAAAGGGATGGGCCGTGGCGGGAAACCGCCAGGGCGGGAGCACCTCATCCACGAGGGCGCCTGCGCAGCGAGCCGTGGTATACCTGACCCTGCGCGGGACCCCCGTCTTTAAAATGAGAAGCAAAGGAAGTGAGTCGTTGCCAGGCACCTGCAGCTCCTGCCTCCTCCGCGGCAGCAGCAGGCGCCGGCATCCGCCACTGGCTGGGCCCGCGGGCCTGCGGCTGGCCAGGGACCTGGGCTGCCGCCTCCTGAGAGCCCGCCGGCCCTCCCGTGGACTGCCCCGTGCCCCCCGCCTCCGCAGACCTCCCCGCCGGCCGCGAGAGTCGGCGGCAGCGCTCGTCCGGGCGGCCTCCACGGGGCCTGATTGGGCCTCCGCGGGCCCTCCGCCTGCGGCCCGGCCCTCCCACAGCTGCAGCGACCTTTCCGAGACTCCGCTCGCCGGGCGCGGCGGCTCAGCCTGTCACCCGCGCCTGCGGGCGGCCGCGGTGAGTGGAGGGCCGCGCCGCGCGTTCGAGGCC
>NW_007247373.1:173109-190394 GCF_000164805.1 Carlito syrichta
GAAAAAAGAAAGACTGGGCGTGGACATTTTACTTTCCTGCTGAAAGAGCTTCCGTTGTCACCGCAGCTCCTCGGAAAGAGCCCGTTCGGGGGCAGCTCTCCAAGACCCCCAGCGTGGGGGCTGCCTGCCCTCGGGCTGCTCCGGTGCCCGCCTTTCTCTGGATCCCTATGCCCGGTCACACCGACTCCCTTGCTTTCTGGAACGGTCCCAGACTTTTTCTACCGAGGGGCTCTTATGTGGGATCAAAGCTATTCTTCACTTAGTTTTACCCCTCTGACTTCTCATCCCGCGGGTCCCAGCCAAGACATCCCATCCTCAAGGGAGAACCTCTCCCGGCTCTCCGCCACTCCTAGGTGAGGGCCTTCCATGCTGCCTCTTTGGGGCCCACTTTCCTTAATTATATATGGGTTTTTCTTAACTTTCTTTTTTTTTGAGTGCGAGTCTCACTCTGTCGCCCAGACTGGAGTGCAGTGGCCGCTCCTGACCACCGCAGCCTCGGCCTGCAGGTCTCAAACCCGCGGGCTCAGGCGATCCACTCACCTCAGCCTCCCAAGGCGAGGGATGACAGGCTGAGCCGCCGAGCCCGGCTCTTTAAGCTTTCAAGAGGGAAAGGTTAGAGTTGTATACCCATATGTGTAACCGTATTATTCTTAACAGCCCAAAGGTGGAAGCAACTTAAGTGTCTATCAGTAGAAGACTAGACAAAATGTGTCATATGTGCATGCAATGGAATATTGTTCAGCCTTCAAAAGGAAGATTTTGACCCAGGCAGCAACATGGATGGCTTTTATGTGACTCTCTCCATATTGTCTGTCTTCCTCGTTGGCTTGTCAGCTCCTTGAGGGCAGAGACTTAACTGTCTCATTCACACCCTGCAGCTCCATATCTGGGCTGGGTCAGGCCCTCAATCAAAGAAGGTTCGGAAAGAGGCAGAGAGGGGAGACCACACGGCCCCAGGAGCCTCTGTTCTCGCCTGCTCGGCACCAGCCCCGAGAAGCCAGATGTCGCCTGTCCTTGGAGGCAGGGGCAAGTAATTACAATTCCTTAAGGTGGCAGGGTCTTTCTCTTCCTGGAGTGCTGAAACCTTGGCTTCTCCCTCTTCTAACCGCCCCCCCACAAGAGGTTCAGGTAATAGAGTCAGCCACGAGTGCTTAAAGACCACTCAGGGCCGAGGTGAATGGACTGCCTGAGCCTGTGGGTTCAAGACCAGCCCAGGCAACCTGGCAAGACCGTGTCTCTCAATAAATCAAAAATTAGCCGGGCGTGATAGTGCGCACCTGTAGTTCCGGCTACTTGGAAGACTGAGGCCAGTGGGTCACCAGAGCCCGGCAGGACGAGGCTGCGGTGGTCGGGAGCAGCTGCTGCACTCCAGTCTGGGCGACAGAGTGAGACTCCGACTCAAAAAAATAAAAGATAAAGACCACTCCTTCTTCATGACCAGCTGCTGAGGGGGCTGTGGTGTCATCATCTCCATTGTTAAGGGAGGTTCTGGAGTCACAGAACTGGGAAGCAGCAGAGATCGGATCCAAACCCGTGCAGTCCAGCTTCCCAGTCCACGACTTAGCCATTACACGGCATTGCAATTCCCTGCCCTCGTGTGGCATAAATGCTTGTGGAATAAAGACACAAGAGACGTGAGAAGCCAAGTGCTGGGGGCTTACTCTCCCCTCTGGTTTTCTTCCTCAGTCTGGCCCCACTAGCTGTCAAGCCCTCAGGCTCCTCCCCTGGCTGGCCTACTGAAGAGGAGGTGGAATGACTCACTGATGAGCCAGTTGGAAAGAACCGCCGCCCCCTTTCCTCTTAGGCTCTGAGCTTCCTGCAGGCCACATCTGCTCTGGCTTTCCCACCCCAAGAAGCCCTGCCCTGGGCCAGCGCTGCCGTGAGCAGGTGGGAGAGTCCGGCCGCAGCAGTGAAACTGGGGTCTCCTCTACCCTTTATCAGAAACTAAAGTGCTATTTCCATCTGTATCAGGCAGATCTGTGTCAGGCAGAGGAAGGGGCACCACTGGCTGCCTCTTCAGAAGTCCCGCACTTAGTAGGCTCTTGGGGGAGCCTCGGTGTCTGAATGGGGGGCCAGATCTTGTGCCAGGCCCTTCTGAGCTTGGGCACCCCAGGCTGAATTCCTGCAGGCAGGTGTTCAAGACAGGCCCCTCCACCCCACAGGGGCCCCCACATCAAGACCCAGCGCCACAGCCTCCAGCACCGCCCATGTTCTGAGTGCAGAGGACGCCAGGGTACCGCGCCAGGATGGGAGGTCAGATTTGAACTCGTGCAGTCCAGCGGAAGGTGACATCGCACCACGAATGGGGGTTTTAAGGCCTGTTGCAGCTGCCACCACCTCATCCTCGGAGACTCTGTGCTTGTCAGCAATCCCTGGCCAGTCCAGACAATGCTGAAGGATCATACCCCACCTCTATTGGGAGTCCACCTTGCAACCTACTACATACCTATGCGGAAGCTGCAATTATGATCCACATTCTACCGATGGGGAAACTGAGTCACGGGGGCTTTAAATCTCTTGCAGGTCCTGCAGCCTTGAACAGTAAGTGGCAGAGGAATGGGGTCTGGCCCCAGGCAGGCTGGCTCTGGAGCCCACACTTGGACACCAGCTGAGAGCCCCAGGGACAGTGGCCACCAGCGTCCCTGGTGCTCGTGTGACAGGCGCAAGCCCAGCCCTCCCAGCCTCTCCTCCTGCTTCCAGCAGTCTCCATCTCCCCTGAGCCACAAAGGGGACAGCTGGAGACAGCATATTCACCACAACTTCCCAAAGGGAGGGACTTCCCAGCTCCCACCCCCACTGCCTTCTGCCCCGGTTTTCCTGGGAATGGCCACGACATCTGGAAGCGTGCAGGAAGATGACTGCTGCAGGATACACAAAGGAAATGAAAGCAGGCGCACCTGTGGGCGTCTTGTTCAATATCCACAAGTTCCACGTTCTTTTTTAGGTGGGGCCTTTGAATTCCGCCACCTTCCCTCCTTGGATCCTCCCTCCCTGGTCGTTCTGATGTCCCACCCTCAAATCCCCCAAGCTTTTTACAAGCCCAGCTGGGAAATCACATCAGGACACACCCAGGGGTCCCCTTCTGACTGGGGTCCCTAAACCACTCGCCCCTCTTGTGTGGGCAGAGCCCTCTGCGACTCCTGTGCCCAGCAGCCCTTTCTCAAGACCGACCCAGCCCCCCTCCTCCATTCCCAGCAGGCAAAACAGCCTTCCTTGGCTAAGCGCTGGCAGCCGCCCCCCTCCCCGCCTCCTCCAGACGCGTCTTCCTCTGCTGTGTTCCACTGCGACGTGTTCTTTTCCGGTTCCAGGTCACCCTCCCAGCTGTGCGTGCTGTCCTCCTTGACCCTGCCTTTGCGCTCCCTTGGTCCATAAATATGCTGAAGTCACTTCTGTCTTTACAAAAATGGGACCCCCCCCACGGCCCAGGGTGCCCTCTGTGTCCTCTAGCCTTCTCCTCTGAGCTTGCTGGAGCGTGGTCCTCGCTGGTTGGCCACACGTCCTCTCCTCCCGTCTCCTCCCGAACGGCTGCAGTCTGGAAGTGGACTCCCAACCCCCACTTGAGCCACCCTCCCCACAAGTGACTGCCCGAATGCCAGCTCTAGGAGGCTCCTGGATGCCTTTCCTTGTTCTCTCGGGGCCTTTTGGCACGGCTCACCTCTCCCTTCCCAAGGCCCTCGCCGGGCTTGTGGGGCATGACGCTGTTCTAGCTCTTATTCTTCACCCGACAGCTGCTCTTTGGTCTTCCTCGCTGACTCCTCAAGCCGTCAGGAAGTGCCCATGTTTTGTGAGAGTCCACCCTTCGTCCACACTCTTCTTCACACTCTTCCACGGTGGGCAGCCACCCTTCCATGCCGATGGTCTCGGAGTCTCTGTTCCAGCCCTAATTTCTCTGCAATGTTCTAGATCAGCACTGTGCAATAGAACAGTGTGATGATGAGAATTCTATAAACGGAGCTTTCCGGTAGGGTAGCCACGAGCGCACGTGGCTACTGGGCACTGGAAATGTGGCCACATGTCCAAGGAAGCGAGTTGTAGATGGTGTTTAGTGGCAATAGCTACAAGTGGCTACTGTACCGGACAGCCCAGGGCTAGACCTACATCACCAACTGCCTGTGGACCTCGTGACCAGGACGCGCGTCTGGCTCCTCAGCAGGTCCTGCCCGAGCTTCTCAGCACCACCCTATCCCATCCCCCCTCCAGGTCCCCAAGCAAAATGAAAACCTTCTCCCCGCTTCATCTCTCTTGCTGAAATGGCAGCACCAGCAGACTGGCACTGACCCAGAGCCTAAACGTCGAGATTCTTTCTTTTCCTCATCTTCTGTAACTGTGTGGTTGCCCCTCTCCTAAATTCCATTCAGCTCTGTCCTTGCCTTTCCATCATCTCAGAGGCTTTGGTTCAGAGCGAACGTATCTCTTGCCAGGCTGCTACCTGCTCCTTGCACCCACGCTCCTCCAGCCAGATGGCCCTCCGAGCTGGACATCTTTCCTGGGCGCCTCCACCTTTTGGTCTCTCCAGCCTCACCCACTCTACCCCTGACCCCTGGGGAGCTGGCTTCCACAGACTCCATCCCCTGGGCTTGCGGCTGGGTCAGGATATTGGAGCTGCAATGTCCTGATGCGGGGAGGGGATGGTCAGGTTGGGGGCAGAGGTTGGGGTATTTAACCTCTGAGCTCCTGGGCTGTCAGCGGCCACATCCCTCGACCCAAGTCCATGCCCGGGTCAGGGGGCTGCTCCAGCAGCCGCCGGAGACCCTGGTTCTCCTTCCCCTCGCATGCTCCCTGGTTCTCACCCTCTCCCCATGCTCCCTGGTTCTCACCTTCCCTGCATGCTCCTTGGTTCTCACCACCCTCACGTGCTCTCTTGTCCTCACCCTCCTCGCGCGCTCCCCGTCACCCTTCCTCCTCACGTGCTCCCTTACTCTCTTCCTCCCCGGGTACTCCCTTGTTCTCCCCCTCCTCTTGTCCTGCCCAGTCCTCCTCCTCCTCACCTGCTCCCTGGGTCTCATCCTCCGTGCGTGTTCCCAGGGCTCCCCCTCCTCGGATGCTGCCACCCGCCCAGAGGCACCGACAGCTCCCTGCTGCCGCTCAGACCAGGGCACTGCCCCTTTTTGGCTTCCCTAAGCCCTTGCCACTCCTCCGCAGTGGTCCATTTGGCAAACTCTCCTTGGCTCCTCAACCTGAGCGTGTTATCTGTTTCCTCCAGGACCCGGGTGATACCCCGAGCCTCGAGAGGCTCCCCATCACCCACAGAAGAGAACCAAAGCCCACGCTTCTTGGAGAGCACGTGAAGCCATTCTCGATGAGCTCCCTGCCCACTCCGTCCACCTCCCCTCCACTTTCCCTTCCCTTGCACTTGATAGTCCCACAATACCAGGCCCCAAAGGGTCCCTCTCTGCAACTCTGCCAGCCAAGCTCTTGCATGGCCTTTCAAGCCCTCATCCGGTCCTCACCTCCTCTGGGACGCTTGCCAGGCCTTCCTCCCCGCCTCCACTGTGCTTTGTACGTGTTCACGTTATTTCTGGTTTCACGATATATTGTAGTTTCTTGCTTGGGTCCATCTCATCTTTCCTGCCCATAGAGTGCCTTTCATAGGAAAGATCACACACACACACACACACACACACACACACACACACCCCTTAACACAAAACACTTATTTATTTTTAATTTTGGTTAAACAAATTTTCAAAACATGCATGCTTTTTGGCCAAACAATTCCACTTCAGGAGTTCATTCCTTGTAAGTAATCAGAAAGTTTTACAAAAATATACATACTTGAAATTTTATTACAGTTTTAAAAAAACTTTTTACAATGTAGATTTTTGAACCTACACAAAAGTAAGGAGAATAATGTAATGACCCGCCACATACGTACCACCCAGCCTCACTGGGTTCTCAACACTTCGCCCAGTCTGTGCTGCATTCCTCCCACCACCTTTTGTTGTTATTGTTGGGACTTTTATTTTATTATATTTTATTTATTTATTTTTGAGTCAAAGCCCCACTCTGTCACCCAGGCTGGAAAGTACTGACATGCTCATGGCCACCACAGCCTCAACCTGCTGGGCTCAGGCAATCCTTCCACCTCAGCCTTCCAAGTAGCTGGAATCACAGGCACTCACCACCACACTCGGCTAATTGTAGTGATAAGGTCTTGCCAAGTTGCCCAGGCTAGCCTCAAACCCCTGGGCTCAGGCAATCCTCTCGTTTCCACCTCCCAAAGTGCTGGGATTACAGGTGTGAGCCACAGAA
The DNA here is from genome assembly GCF_000164805.1 of Carlito syrichta. Taxonomy (NCBI): domain Eukaryota; kingdom Metazoa; phylum Chordata; class Mammalia; order Primates; family Tarsiidae; genus Carlito; species Carlito syrichta. Next base: position 179,362 of record NW_007247373.1, read on the forward strand.
CTCAACTTTGTCAGCACCTCTAAAGAAATTCCCAGCCAGCCTGTCATTTGACTCTTCAATATTTCAGTTGGAATCTTTTAAAAATATGGATTTTTTTGGAAATTAATATCGCCCTAGCATTTTTTTCACCATTCAAGTTAGCAATGATTTATTAATATTATGTAGTATACATTCATGTATAATTTCAAAGTGTCAACTTCTTTTTTTTAGTTTGTTCAAATCTGGATCCAAAAAGTTTCATAGAAATCTCAGCAATCAGCCAGGCTCGGTGACTCAGCCTGTAATCCCGCGCCTGGGGAGGCTGAGGTGAGTGGATTGCCTGAGCCCGCGGGTTCGAGACCCTCATGGGCAACTTGGCGAGACCTCATCTCTACAATAAATCAAAAATTAGCCGGGCGTGGTAGCGCGCACCTGTAGTTCCAGCTACTTGGAAGGCTGAGGCGGAAGGATCGCCGGAGCCCAGCAAGTCGAGGCTGCGGGCCGGGAGCGGCCACTGCACTCCAGTCTGGGCGACAGAGTGAGACTCCAACTCAAAAAAAAAAAAAAGAAATCTCAACAATTTATTGCAATTTCTCCACTTGAAATTATGCCATTTATTTGCTGAAAAAATAAGATCATTTTGTTCTGCTTAACTCCTAGAATTTGGTTTGGCTGTCTGCACCCTCCTTGCATGCTCCTTTATCCCCTGTAAACGAAACTGGTGGTCAGAGCTGAAGTTTAGCCACCCCACTTCTTTTTATTTCAGTAGCTTTAGGGCACACAAATAGTTTGTGGTTACATGAATGCATTTTATAGTGAGAAAGAGGTCTGGGCTGTAAGCATACCCACCACTTCACCTGTGCACACTGTGCCCGACAGGAGATTTTTCATCCCTCTCCCCTTGACACTCACCCCTTTCTGAGTCTCTAGAGTCCACTGTACCATTCTCTGTCTCTGCAGATCCTCTCACTTGTAAGTGAGAGCTGTAAGTGCAGTGTTTGACGTTCTGTTCCTGCATGAGGTCTCTCGGGATAATGTTCTCCAGTCCCATCCTAGTTGCTGCAAAGGATGGACTTCATTATTTGCAATGGCTGATTGGTACCCCATGGTATATAAATATTACCAGCCGGGCTCGGTGGCTCAGCCTGTAATCCCGCGCCTTTGGGAGGCTGAGGTGAGTGGATTGCCTGAGCCCGCGGGTTCGAGACCCGCCTGGGCAGTGAGACCTCATCTCTACAATAAATCAAAAAATCAGCAGGGCGTGGTAATTCCGGCTACTCAGAAGGTTGAGGAGGAAGGATCGCTGGAGCCCAGCAGGTCGAGGCTGCGGTGGCCGGGAGCGGCCACTGCACTCCAGTCTGGGCCACAGAGTGAGACTCCAACTCAAAAAAATAAAAAAATTAAAAAATAAATATTACCATATTTTCATTACCCACTGATCATTTCATAGGCATTTAGGTTGATTCCAAATCTTTCCAATTGTAAATTGTGCTGTGATGAACATAAGAGTGCAGGTGTCTCTTTTTTACTTATTTTTTATGGCAATCTCTGCTCCTTTGGGTAGATATCAAGTTAGTGGGATCACTGGATCAAATGGTAGAATACTATTGGATAGATGGTGTACTGGTTTACACTCTAACCAACAGTGTATAACCAACACTACTTTACACTCCAGCCAGCAGTGTGGATGTTTTGCATTCACGCCAGCATCTACTGCTTTCTGATTTTTTAATAATGACCATTATGACGGGTGTAAGGTGGCATCTCATTGTGGTTTTAACTGGCGCTTCCCTGCTGATTAGTGATATGGGGCATTTTTCATATGTTTGTTGTCACTTGTTAATCTTCTTTAGACAGACGTCTGTTCATGTCATAGGCCTACCTTTTAATGGGGTCATTTGCTTTTTTCTCGTTAATTTGCTTGAGTTCTTTGCAGATTCTGGATATCAGTCCTTTGTCAGATGTACAGTTTGTGAATATTTTCTTCCATTCTATAGGTTGCCTATTTACCCTCTTTATTTATTTTGTGTAAGTTTTCAATTTAAGTCCCACTTGATTTTTACGGTCTCAGGTCTGACATTTAAGTATTTAATTCATCTCTACTTAATTTTTTTAGTTTATTTTTTTGAGTCAGAATCTCATCCTGTCGCCCAGGCTAGAGTGCAATTGCATGATCACAGCTACCACAGCCTTGGCCTTCTGGGCTCAGGCAATTCTTCTGCCTCAACTTTCCAAGTAAAAGTAGCCATGCCTAGCCAATGTTTTGATTTATTGCAGAGATGACCACCAAGTGGCCCAGGCTGATCTTGAACCCTAGGCTCGAGAAATTCTGTCACCTCTGCCTGTAAAAGTGCTGGGAGTAGAGACGTAAACCACTGCTCCCGGTTTGAGTTAATTTTTATATGTGGTGAGAGATAGGAATCAAATTTCTTTTTTCTGCAAGTAGCTATCCAGTTTTCCCAGCGACACTTGTTAAATAGGGTGCCCTTTCCTCCAGTGTAGGTTTTTGTCTGCTTTGCTGAAGATTAGTTGGTTGTAGGTATTTGGGTTTATTTCTGGATTCTCTATTCTGCGTCTGTTCTTGTACCAGTATTATGCTGTTTTGGTTTCTTTTTCTTTTTGAGTTGGAGTCTCACTCTGTCGCCCAGACTGGAGGGCAGTGGTCGCTCCCGGCCACCGCAGCCTCGACCTGCTGGGCTCCGGCGATCCTTCCGCCTCAGCCTTCCGAGTAGCTGGAACTACAGGCGTGCGCTACCACACCCGGCTGATTTTTGATGTATTGTAGAGATGAGGTCTCGCCAAGTTGCCCAGGTGGGTCTCGAACCCGCGGGCTCAAGCAGTCCACTCACCTCAGCCTCCCAAAGGCCTGGGATGACAGGCTGAGCCACCGAGCCCGGCACTGCTGTTTTGGTTTCTATGGCCTTGTGGTACAATTTGAAGTCAGGTAATGTGATGCCTCCGTCTTCATTCTTTTTGCTTAGGGTTTTATATTTATCTGTTTGTTTATTTTTTTACTTTCTTTTTTCTTTCTTTCTTTTTTTCCTCTCTCTCTCTTCTGGCTCTTTTTTGGTTCCATGCAAAATTTGGAATTGTTTTCTCTAATTCTGTGAAAAATTATATTGGTAGTTTGATAGCAATTGCATTGAATCTGTAGATTACTTTGGGCAATACGGTCATCTTAACAATGTTGATTCTTTCCATCCATGAGCATGGGATGTTTTTCCATTTGTTTGTGTCAACTGTAATTTCCTTCATCAGTGTTTCATAGGTCTCCTTGTACAAGGAATCCTCCCACCTCCGCCTCCCAAAATGTTGGTATTACAGGAGGAAGTCAGCACTCCTGGCTATCCCTTCTTTTAAGTCCTTTCGTAGCTGGGTGTGGTGGCACATGCCTGTGGTTCCAGCTACTTGGAAGGCTGAGCTGGAAGGACCACCTGAGCCCAGCAAGTTGAGGCCGCTTGGGCAAGATTTCTCCTTGGAGAAATCTTTTACCTCCTTGGTTAAGTATATTCTTAGGTATTTTAGCTTTTTGGCAGCTATTATAAAGGAAATTGAGCTCTTAATTTGACTCTCACTTTGGTCACTATTAGAGTAGAGCAGTGCTACTGATCTGTGTGTGTTGATTTTGTATTCTGAAACATTGCCAAATTCACTTAGGGTTCTCTAGGTATAAGATCAGATTTTCAGCATACAGAGGTAGTTTGATTTCTTCTTTTCCTATTTGAATGCCTTTATTTCTTTCTCTTGCTGCTGCTCCAGCTAGGACTTCTAGTACTATACTGAACAGGAGTGGTGAAGGTGGGCACCCTTGTCGTATTCCTGCTTTGAGGGAAAACGTGCTCCACTTTTCTCCATTCAGGATGACATTGGCTGTGGGTTTGTCATATATGGCTTTTATGATTTTCTGGAATGTTCCTTCTATGCCTATTTTGCTGAAGGTTTTTTTAATCATGAAGGGAAGCTGGATTTTACCAAACACTTTTTCTGCAGTTATTGAAATGGTCATATAATTTTTGTTTTTAATTATGTTTATGTGATGGATCATGATTATTGACTTGTATATGTTGAATCATTCTTGCTTCCCTGGGATTAAACCCACATGGTCATGGTGGGGTGTTTATTATTATTATTATTATTATTTTTATTTTTACTGTGCTGTTGAATTCAGTTTGCTAGGATTTTCTTGATGATTTTTGCATCTATGTTCATAAGGGTTATTGGTCTGTTGTTTTCTTTTGTGTGTGTGTGTGTGTGTGTGTGTGTGTGTGTGTGTGTGTGTCTTTTCCTGGCTTTGGTATTTGCAGAATGAGTTAGGAAGCATTTGTTCCTTTTCTTTTCTTTTTTTTTTCAGCCAGTGTCTCACTCTATCACCCAAGCTGGAGTTCAGTGGCAGACTCATGGCTCACTGAAGCATCAACTACCTGGGCTCAAGCAATCCTTCTGCCTCAACCTCCCAAGTAGCTAGAACTATAGGCATGTACCACCACACCCACCTAATTCTTTTCATTTTTTTTTTATAGAGACAAGGTTTCACTATGTTGCCCAAGCTTGTCTCAAACTCCTGAGCTCAAGGAATCCTCCCACCTCAGCCTCCCAAAGGCGCGGGATTACAGGCTGAGCCACCAAGCCCGGCTCAGTTTTTCTTTCAAAGTCTGGTAGAATTGAACTGTGAGTCCATTGGGACCTAGTTTTTTTTTGGGGGGGGGTACTTTTAATTATTGTTTTAATCTCACCACTCATTATTGGTCTGCTCAGGGTTTCTATTCCTGACTCAAGTTTGGGAGGCTGTATGTTTCCAAGAATTTATCCATTTCCTCTGTAGCATCTACTTTGTTGCAGAGAGGTGCTCATAATAATTTCAGATGATCTTTTGCATTCCCGTAGTATCAGATGCAATGACTTAATTTTCATGTATGATTGAACTAATGTGAATCTTCTCCATTAGCTGGAACTACAGGCATGTGCCACCACACCCTAGCTAGTGGTCTTTCATGTTTATTTTTTCAAAGAACCAAAATTTTTTTCATTGATCATAATTTGTTTCAATTTAATCTAGTTCTTCTCTGATCTTCATTACTTTTTTCTTCTGCTAGTTTTAGATTTCTTTAACTCCTTAAGGTGTGATCTTTCCGTCTTTTTAATATAGGCCTTGAGCCAGGCATGGTGGCTCACACCTGTAATCCAAACATTTTGGGAGGCTGAGATGGGACAATTGCTTGAGCCCAGGAGTTTGAGACCAACATAGGCAACATATCAGGACCTTGTCTCTACCAAAAAAAAAAAAAAAAAAAAATTAGCCAGGCATTGTGGTGCATGCCTGTAGTCCCAGCTATTCAGGAGGCTGAGGAGAAAGGATTGCTTGAGTCCAGGAGTTCGAGACCAGCCTAGGCAACATAATGAAAATCTGCCTCTTTAAAACAGCACAAATAAAAATAATGTAGGCCTTAAATGCTATACATTTCCCTCTGAACACAGCTCTGACTATGTAACAGAGGCTTTGATAACTTGTTTCATTGTTGGCATTCATTTCAAGGAATTTTTAAATTTCCATCTTGATTTCATTAAAGAATCTGAAGGACCCAGATACCATTCAGGAGCAGATTGTTTCATTTCCATGTATTATTTTGATTTTGTGAGTTCTTCTTGGAGTTAATTAAATTTTAGTTTTATTCCAGTGTGGTCTGAGAAGGTCTTGATATGATTTTAATTTTTTGGAATTTATTAAGACTTGATTTGTGGCCTATCTTGGAGAATGTTCTATGTGCTGATGAGAAAAATGAATATTCTGTAGATTGGGTGTAGGATGTTCTATAGATGTCTGTTAGGTTAATTTGCTCTAGGGTCCAGTCTAAGTCCAATGTTTCTTTGTTGGCTTTCTGCCTTAATGATCTGTCTATTACTATCATTGGCACATTGAAGTCTCTCACTATTATTGTATTGCTATTTATCTCTTAGGTCTAGTAGAATTTGTTTTATAAACCTTGCAGTTTACAGCTCATGCCTATAATCCTAGCAATTTGGGAGACCAAGGTGAGAGGATTGCCTGAGCCCACCCACAGGTAGGAGAATAGCCTGGGCAACTTGGCAAGACCTCATCTCTACAATAAATCAAAAAAGTAGGTGGGCATGGTGGCGCATGCCTGTAGTTTCAGCTGCTTGGAAGGCTGAAGTGGAAGGATCACCTGAGCCCAACAAGTCAAGGCTGCAGTGGCCGTGAGTGTGCCACCGCGCTCCAGCCTAGGCAACAGAGTGAGACTCCAACTCAAAACAAAACAAAACCAAACCTTGCAGCTCCAGTGTAAGTTGCATATGTTTTTAAAATTGTTCTGTCTTCTTGTTGGATCAATCCCTTCACCATTCTATAGTAACCTTCTTTGTCATTCACTTTTGTTACTTTAAAGTCTGTTTTATCTGATATGAGAATGACTACTCCTGTTCGTTTTTTGGTTTCTGCTTTCATGGAATATATTTTTTCCTAGCCCTTTATCTTTGAGTCTGTAGGAGTCTTTGTGTGTCTCTTGAAGACAGCGGATATTCTGATTCAGCGTCTTTAGCCATTCTGCCAATTCATACCTTTGTAAGCAGGGCATGAGACCATTTACACTCAGAATGAATAATAACATGCAAGGTACTATTCCATTCATCATGTTGGTTGCTACCTGTTGCTTTTCTTTTCTCCTCTATTGTGTTTGTGTTTTGTAAGCCCTGTGGACTTTATGACTCCCAGTGTTTTTCTACTGGTGTATTTAGATATTTGTTTCAATATTTAGAGCTCCTTTGAGTATTTCTTGCAGAGCTGGTCTAGTGATGACAAATTCCCTCAGTGTTTGCTTATCTGAGAAATTTCTTATTTCTCCTTCATTATGAAACTTTGTTTTGTTGGAATACAAAGTCTTTGGTTGACTGTTATTCTGTCTGAGGAGATTGAAGATAGAACTCCAATCCCTTCTGGTTTGTAGGGTTTCTGATGAGAAGTCTGCTGTTAGTCTGATAGGTTTACCTTTGTAAATTATTTGACGCTTTGTCTCACTGATCTTAGAATTCTTTCCTTCAGATTGACTTGGCATAAACTGATGATCTTGGAGATAAGCTTTCTGCAATGAATCTGCCGGGTTTTGGGGGCTTTTTGTACCTGGATGTTTAAATCTCTGGCAAAGCCAGGGAACGTTTCCTCCATTATTCTCTCAAATAGGTTTTTTTTTTTTTCTTTTTTTGAGTTGGTGTCTTACTTTGTCGCCCAGGCTGGAGTGCACTGGTACACTCTTGGCACATGCCTTGCCCAGTTAATTTTTTGATTTATTATAGAGATGAGGTCTCATCTTTATTATAGAGATGAGTTGTCCAGGCTGGTCTTGAACCTGTGGGCTCAGGCAATCCTCTCACCTCACTCTCCCAATTGCTGGGATTACAGGTTGAGCCACTGCACCCAGCCTCAAATAGGTTTTCCAAACGTGTTGCTTTCTCTTCTTCCTCAGGAACACCTATGATTCTTAGATTTGGGCATTTTACATAATCCCACATTTTTTAGAAATTTTGTTTTGTTCTCTTGGGATTTTTTTCCATTTTGTTTTCTGATTGGGTTAATTCAAAAGCCTTGTCTTTGAGTTCTGAGATCCTTTCTTCTATTTATTCTAGTCTACTGTTAAAATTTTCCATTGTATTTTTTACTTCCCTAAATGAATTTTTCATTTCCAAGTGTTCAGCTTGGATTTGTTTGCTTGTTTTTTGTTTTGGTGTGTGTGTATGTGTGTGTGTTTGTGTGTGTGTGTCTATCTCTTCAGAGAATTTTTCATTCATGTTCTGAATAGTTTTTGTTGGTGGTGGTTTTTTGTTTTCCCTTTACGCTGGTTTTCATCTTTCTCCTTGGTCTCATCGAACAATTCTATCATCAACCTTTTGAATTCTATCTCTGGAATTTCAAAGATTTCATTTTGGTTAGGGTCCATTGTTGAGGGATTAGGATGGTCTTTTGGGGGTGCTGAGGAACTCTATCTTTCATGCTGTCAGAATTGTTTTTCTGGCTCCCCCTTTGAGTAGGCTTTTCTTATTAGTTGAGGTTGGCAGGGGCCTGACATAGGCACTGTAGAGTTCCCTGGGTTAAACATAGCTTTGGTGTGGTGAGTTTCTCAATCTCCAACTGTGGGGGTCCAGTGCCAGGTACTTGCCCAAACCCAAGTCGTCCTGAGTGGCGCAGGTGGCTTGGATAGTGGTGTTCACTGAGGTCTGGGATTTGACCTTCTCAGAAGCTGAGGTTTTGTATAGCACATGCAATGGGCTGCACCAGCTAATCTCCAGCCAGGAGGTGACGCTTGCCGAAGCAAGCCAGCTGTGATGGTGGTGATGGGCCTTCTGCTTGGCTTGTGCTTCCCCAAGGAAGTGCCCAACTGGCCTAGGTGGTGGCTAGGGCTGTGGGGAGTGCCTGAGTGCTCTATTTGGAGACTTTAAGGGAGTTGTGGGGAAGACATGCTCAAGCTCCCCACCTGTATACACAGTACTACTGGCTACAGTAAGTCCCCTACATATGAACCTTCAAGTTGTGAACTTTCAAAGATGTGAACATCTCATCAATGGCAGGTGTGAGTGAAACTGCAGCTTGCCCTCCATCTCCTATTGCTGATGACCCTTCGGCTCAACCATCTCCCACCTCCTCACCCTCCTTCGGTCAGTAACTCTTCTCGCCTGTTCTCTCAATGACAGCTCCTGTATGCCAGGTGTCATACTGTGCTGTATTACTGTACATTTCAAGATTCTGTACTGTAAGATTTTAAAGGTTTTATTCTTTATGTGTGTGTATTTTTGTGTGAAAATAATAAACCTATTACGGTATGTGCTATACAGCTGATTGTGATAGTTGGGAACCTACACTAACTCTGTAGGACTTACAAACAAATTGAACTTCAGAACATGCTCTCTGCCAGGCGCAGTGGCTCACATCTGTAGTCCCAGCACTTTAGGAGGCGGAGGCAAGAGGATTGCCTGAGCCCACGGGTTCAAGACCAGCCTGGGCAACTTGGCAAGACCTCGTCTCTACAATAAATCAAGAAAGTTAGCCGGGCATGGTGGCACGCACCTGTAGTTCCAGCTGTTTGGAAGGCTGAGGCGGAAGGATCACTTGAACAGCAGGTCGAGGCTTGGTGGCCAGGAGCATGTCGCTGTACTCCAGGCTGGACGACAGAGTGAGACTCAAACTGGAAAAAAAGAAAAAAAGAACATGCTCTCAGCACGGAGCTTGTTTACATGTAGAGGACCCACTATACCCAAGTGGAGACTGGGAGGGAGTCCCCAGCGGCTGAGACAAGGCTCATGTGTTGTGCAGAGGCTACACCCAAGAGCCGGCTTGAGGAGTGAAAGGCTGCTGTGGCAACAAGTCCCACCCAGCTCTCCTGCCTTAGCTTCAGGCAGTCTGCATTCAGAACGGAAAAGTGCAGCTGGCCCCAGGCGGTAGGATTTGCTGTTGGGACAAGTGAAAGTCAGGTCTTCCCAGTCCCTTCCTGGCTGCGGTTGCTCAGCCTGTCATCCCAGCATTTTGGGAGGCCAAGGGGAGAGGACTGCCTGAGCCCGGAGGTTCGAGACCAGCCCGGGCAACTTGGTGAGACCTCGTCTCTACCCTAAATCACAAAAACTAGCCGGGCATGGTGGTGTGTGTCTGTAGTTCCAGCTCCTTGGAAGGCTGAGGTGGAAGGATCGCCTGAGCCCAGCAGGTCGAGGCTGTGGTGGCCATGAGCGTGCCGCTGCACCCCAGCCTGGGCAGCAGAGTGAGGCTCCAACCCCCCCAAAAGCACTTGGCAACAAGGCTGAGGTCCCTGACACATGGCTGCTGGAGCCGTCCAGGCCTTTTCCTCCTGCCCTGCTTCCTGGTCTTGGCAGAGCACGGCTGTGTGGGTGAGACAGCTTCCTGTGAGGGCCAGGAGTCCTGTGAGTCCCGGGGAGGCTTCGAGGTCCCCGGCAGGAGCACGGAACTCCCGAATTCCCCTCACTCGCCTCCCCCTCACATCCAGAGGCTGCTCGTGGGAGGAGCAGTGATTCCCACGAGTCTGCCCAGTTCCCACCCGGGCTGATCCATTTTCTCTTTTCTGCACTCTGCAGACCTTCCCACTTCCCTAGTGAGTCGTGGGGGCATGCGGCTGGTCTCCTTCCGAGGAACTCTCACTGTTTCGGCTCGGTCCACGGGAGGAACACACGCTAGGTGCATCTCGTCAGCCATCTAATCCTTTCAACAAAGCATCGATCGATTCGGGCATTCTAGGTGCTCGATATATCCGCAGTCACCCCCTTCTACAAATACTGTGAGGTAAGTACTACTGTCCTTGTGTTAGAGGACACGCAAAAGGTTCAGGTTATCGGGATGCACCAGGTTCGAGAACTGGTATCAAACCAAGTTCTTCTAGCTCCACAGTTCATACTTCTGGTCACAGTTTTGTTTCTGTGAGTCTTGCAAAGAACCATTTTATAAGGCTGGCATTATGGGTTGAACGGTGCCTCCCCTTCTTCCCCCAAAAGATAAGTCGAAGTCCTGACACCCGTGGCTTCAGAATGGGCCTTACTTGGAAACTGGGTCTTTATGGGGGTGATCGAGTTAAATAAGGTCATCTGGGCCTTAATCCAATACGATGAGTGTCTTTATGGACAGGGGAAATCAGCACGCAGAGGCACAGAGAGAAGATGGCCCTGTGAGGAGAGTGATACCAAGGACTCTGGCAAATACCAGTAATCAGAGGCAAGGAAGGCTCTTACCCCGAGGTGTCAGAGAGCACGGCCTGCTGATGCCTTCAGTTTGGACTTTTAGTCTCCAGAACTGTGAGACGATACACTCCGGTTGGTAGGGTGTGGTGGTTCATGCCTGTAATTCCAGCACCTTGGGAGATCAAGGCAAGAGGATAGTTTGACGCGTGGCGTTCGAGACAAGCCTGGGCAGTTAGCGAGACCCCTGTTTACACACACACACAGAGCTGGGTGTGGTGGCTCAAGCCTGGAGTCCCAGCTACTGAGGAGGTTTAGGTGAGAGGATCACCTGAGCCCATGAATTTGAGGCTGCAGTGAGCTATGATTGAATA
>NW_007247373.1:190510-206656 GCF_000164805.1 Carlito syrichta
AGAGAGAGAGAAAGAGAGAGAGAGAGAGAGAGAGAGACCCTGTGTCCAAAAAAAAAAAAATCTGCTTTCTTAAGCCCCCAGTTTTTGGCACATGCTTATGGCAACCCTAGGAGTCTTGTACGGCTGGGGAGGCTGACCCTGAGAATGGTTCCATTTCTCCTCGCTGGGCTCCTGGGAATACCAAGTAGGTTCTGGCAGTTGCTGACTTAAAAGTGTGCTTCCAACTGCCCTCGGCACCCCGGAAGTCTGTGGCATCCAGTAATGTGTAAACCTGCGGCCCCAAGGACATATCCTAAGCATGTTGAAATGAGCCACTCCTCACACAGAGCCGAACATCCCTCGGGCTTGCAGTGCCGGGCGCTGAGTCAGTGAATTCCAGGACAGAGTTCAGGCCCCCAGGGATGTCCTTGAGCCCGACAGTCACAAAGGCCAGGCCTGCAATGCCTGCCAGTACCATGCCACGGTCAAAACAACCAAGCTGAGTTTCAAGATGCTCTGGTGGGCTCTGCTGTTTCCCAAGGGCGAGTCACCGCCCAGAGAGAAGCAGGCTGAGACACGAGCTGGTGCTTTCTTTTTCTTTCTTCTCTCTTTCCAGGAAGCCCATGGACAGGTTGCGGAAGCAGCACTTTCCATCCAGCCTGACCTTCTCCTTCCAGAGGCAAGAGGCTGGGCAGGCCACAGGACCACACTGATGTGGCAGTGACTGTGACATTCTGATTCGAGGCCCGGAGCCCACAACTTCCCTGTTCATCCCTTGCTCAGCCCTTCTCCCCCCCTGCCCAGACCCCAATGATCTGAGCACTACATTACACTTGGATCAGGCTTCCTTGCCAGATGCCAGGACTTTGGAAGGCAGAGACCTTCCCACATTAATCCTATGATCTGTGGTTTGGCTCCTAGGAGTGCAACAAATGTTGGGTCAAATGCATTTTAAAAATAATTGTGGGCCAGGAGGGGTGGCTCACACCTGCAATCCCAACACTTTGGGAGGCAGAGGCGAAGGGATTGCCTGAGTCCAGTGGTTCCAGACCAGCCTGGGCAACTTGGCGAGACCTCATCTCTACAATAAGTCAAAAAAATTAGCTGGGTGTGGTGGTGCACACCAGTAGTACCAACTACTTGGAAGGATCACCTGGGCCCAGCAGGTCAAGGCTGCGGTGGCCGGGAGCGTGCCACTGCACTCCAGCCTGAGAGACAGAGTGAGTTCTGACTCAAAAAAAAAAAAAAAACCCAAAATGATTGCGAACCAGATGCTCTGGTATACGCCTGCCGTTTCAGCTACTCAGGAGGCCGAGGCAGGAGGATTGCTTGAGCCCAAGAGTTAAGAGTCCAGCCTAGATAACATAGTGAGACCCCGTCTCTAAAAAAGAAGGAAAAATAAGAGCGATTGTTGAGTCGTCAGGTCAACGTTGGAGTCAAATGCCACAGGGAACCTACTTGGCAGGGGTTCCCTGGCTACCTGTCCTGTGCGGCTACTACCAGCACTGCCCAGCTGGTGACCATCTTCACAAGGACTCCACAGTTTTGCAGATTCCACAAGCTCTTTTCTCCCAGGCTCTCGAACTGCCACCTCTCAGACCAGGAGATGGGAGCTGAAGAAGCTGATGTTTACGGGGACTGTGGGCGATGATGCCTCAGAAAGTGAAGGAGATGCCAGAGGTTGCCCTGAGTGTCTAACAAATAAAGGGAGAGGATTTTAGTGTCTGCAGGTGTCTGGTGAGAGCTAAGTACCCGGAACAAGCAGGACAGGAGTATGGAAAAGCAAGGCCATGAGTGGCCACAGGTCAAGTCCCAGGGCGCAGCTCCGGCTCACGTCTGGTGGCAGCCTGTTTGGAGAAGCCAGCTGGAGTGAGACAGCTCATGGGTCCAGCTAAGGAAGCATGTTTCTTCCTGCAGGGCTGCTGTCTTGGCTCCTTTGTGTGGCGGTAGATCTGCTCAGTCTCAGAAGTTTTTTTGTTTTTTTGTTTTAAGTTTGTGCCCCAACTTTTAATAAAGTCTACTGAAATACTCCATTTGAATGAAGAAAACGTGATTAAACATCTTCAGATTTCTGTTTTACCTCACTAGGAAATGACATTCCTAAAATGTTATATTTGGAATCATGTATAAAGGATGTTATTAAATATATACACATTGTCTGTACACATTGAGTTTAATTTATTGAGATTCTTAAACTTACTATTTAATATTAAATAGTAAATAAATTTTAATTGACATCCACAAACCAACCTAAGTGGGGACCAAAGTGAGGTCCACACTTTACCTGGACAATGACCATATGTACATCTAATCCCAAATCGGATCCCACATCCTTTTTTCTTTTTTTTGAGTTGGAGTCTCACTCTGTCGCCCAGACTGGAGTGCAGTGGCCGCTCCTGGCCACCGCAGCCTCGACCCGCTGGGCTCCGGCGATCCTTCCGCCTCAGCCTTCCAAGTAGCTGGAACTATAGGTGCACGCTACCACGCCTGGCTAATTTTTTGATTTGTTGTAGAGATGAGGTCTCACCAAGTTGCCCAGGCGGGTCTTGAAGCCGTGGGCTCAGGCAATCCACTCACCTCAGCCTCCCAAAGGCGCGGGATGACAGGCTGAGCCACTGAGCCTGGCATATCCCACATCCTTAAAAAAATAAAATAAAATAAAAATACCAGGTTTATGTTTCCACCTCCTTTCCCTGCCCACAAGAAAAGCAGAATTACTTTCTCCTTTTATGTTGCTTACAGTGCATTTTACTAATATTTCTGGTTTAATAGTCATCACATTTCACTTTAACATTTTCAGGTTTCTAATAAATAGAACAGAAAACGTTCTGAGATCAATACTATATGCTTTATTTTTATCTACATTTCAATAATGAGAAGATACCTAATTTGTAAAATAATCTCCATAAACATTTACCAGAATGATTAAATTTATTTTAATTTCTTAATAATTTTCTCAATATGCTTGGTCATGCTAGTCAATATAAACAAATAAACTCTCTTTATCACATGCACGCGCATGCATATACACACACACACACACACACACACACACAAATTGTACACATACATTCATATATTCTCTTACCTGAGCGTGTTAATTCATGTAGTTATATTTACCTAAAATGACACCAGAAGAAGTTTTTATGTGTCAAAAGTGCCACAGTGGCACTCTCCTTCAACCAGGCGAATGACAGTCCCGAGCTAGGGGAGCAGCAGACCTTTACCAAGCTCTAATCACGTGCCTACCTTGGGGGGAACAAAGACCAAAGTCACAGGAACTAGAAAAAGCTGGTCTGGTGCACCAGAGAGCTGAGACCCACATGCAAAGCAGCACAAAAGACGTGAGGATGTGTGGCCAGGGCCCAGGCCTGGGAGCCGGGCTGGGCTCCATCCCAGCTCTGCTCCGTCCACGCTGTGGGCTCTGGGCATGCCACTCAACTTCACTCTGCCTCAGTTTCTGTACACTGAGAATGGGAATGATGACATTCACATACCCACTTCCCATAGTAATCATGAGGACTGCGTGGAAGAATCTGCGTGAAGCACTTAACAGCTTCTGCCACGTTGTCAGTGCTAATTGTTGTTTTGGGTGGTGTTATTGGCTACCCTGCACCGTGGCACACTCCCGGCCACCGCAGCCTCGACCTGCTGGGCTCCGGTGATTCTTCCGCCTCAGCCTTCCAAGTAGCTGGAACTACAGGCACATGCTACCACGCCCAGCTGATTTTTTTTTTTTATTTATTGTAGAGATGAGGTCTCGCCAAGTCACCCAGGCGGGTGTCGAACCCGTGGGCTCAGGCAATCCACTCACCTCGGCCTCCCAAAGGCACGGGATTACAGGCTGAGCCACCGAGCCCGGCTTAATATACATATATATATATTTTGAATTGGAGTCTCACTCTCACCCAGACTGGAGTGCAGTGGCACGCCACATCCACCCCAGCATAGATCTGTTGGGCTCCCGCAATCCTTCCGCCTCAGCCTTCTAAGTAGCTGGAACTACAGGCACGCACCACCATGCCCTGGTAATTTTTTGATGTGTTGTAGAGATGAGGTCTCGCCAAGTTGCCCAGGTGGGTCTCGAACCCATAGCCTCAGGCAATCCACTCACCTCAGCCTCTCAAAGTGCTGGGATTATAAGCCTGAGCCACCATGCCCAGCCACAGACAGACATGTTTAGGCAGCTGGGGTAGAGCACAAGTGTGAGGGCCCTAAGGCCTTGGTGAGAACATGCTCACAATCCCCCTGGCCTGCTTGAGGGGATGGGAGTGGCTAGAGGCTGGGTTGTGGATCTGGGGGGTGTGAAAAACACTCTGCTCTAAGGGACATTCACTTCCACACATGCATGACCTGGCAGGTCAAGGCAATCCCAGGAAACAGACTTCAATAGCTTCCTTATATCAGGATAGGAAGCTCAAGTTGATAAGAAGTGAGACTCCAGCTTCCCAGCTGGAGGAGGAGCCTTCCCAAGGGAAGGCTGGAGTGGGAGATAGTCTGTGTTTACATGGTGCGCAGCCATGTCTGCTGTTGGCACAAACTGTGTCCTCAGGCCAGGCTGAAGATAGAACTGCCTGACCTAGAAAAGCCTGAGCCTGGGCCCCGTGCCCAGCCAGCACCCAGAGGAAGCGCTGCCCAGACCCACCCTGCGAAGGGGTTCAGAGCCGGGGACATGCCGGAGGCGCTTGCACACCGCTGAGCCTGTGCAATGGTGGCTTAAGTATCCCCTCTACGTCCTGCACAGAGTCACCTATTTGAGTCTTCCGGTTGATTCCAACCGGCAACAGGGATGATCTCAGTGATGTCCCACTGCAGGACTTTGGTGTACCCATCAAAACAATAAAAAGACCGGGTGCGGTGACTCACGCCTATAATCCCAGCCCTTTGGGAGGCTGTGGTGAGAGTATGGCCTGAGTCCATGGGTTGGAGACCCACCTGGGCAACTTAGTGAGAACTCATCTCTACAACAAATCAAAAAATTAGCCGGGCGTGGTGGCACGTGCTTGTAGTTCCAGCTACTTGGAAGGCTGAGGCAGAAGGATTGCCCAGCACGTCGAGGCTGTGGTGGCGGGGAGCATGCTACCGCCCTCCAGCCTAGGCAACAGAATGAGAGTCCGACTCAAAAAAACCCAATAATAAAACCTAACATCTTCTAGATCGGCATGGGTTCCCCGGTACTCCCAACAGGAAGTCCAGTGGGCAGATCCACGCTGGCGGAAGAGGTGCCAGGAGTCAGGCACCTGTGGGTTCGCGCGAACATGACCCCCAGGGTGTGGCCCTGGATAAGCGCATTTGCTTCTCCGTGCTTGTTTCTCCATCCCGCCAGACAAGGACCCCCACCATCATCTCGTGACTGTTCCATGCACCCTCGTCTCCATGCCAAACCGGACGTCCTCTTTCGGTCCCCTCTTTTCCCTGCCCCTTCTTTACAAACTCTGGGAGCCCGGCTGGTGGAGACATTCTTCCCGTGCCAGTTGGCCCCCACCGCAGCCCACAGCACTGAGCACAGCAATGGCTGGATGACAGGCCGCCCTACCCAGGTGTGCTGTGAATGCCGACCACAGTGCGCGCCCCACACCTCTGGTCCCAACAGTGCAGTCCGGGGCGCGCCCCTCGTGGCAGAAAGCACAGTCTCTGTGCCAGCCCCTGAGTGCCAGCGGTCTGGGAGTCTGCTTTTGCCCTGGACCATCTGCTCATGGAGGCTGGAGGTGAAGGGCAGCGGGGGGGGGAGTCTAGAGAGACGGAGGAGCAGGGGCCGAGCAGCTGCCCAGCAGAGCTGCGCCCCTCCAGCACGGCAAAACCTGAATTGCTATTAGAAGTCACGCTTTTCCCAGGAAAGATGGATATCGCCGTGAGAAAAAGCTAGCCAGGGAGTGGAGGGGCTGCTGCCCAGGACCTCCCCCGACTTCTGAGGACAAGAGGTCTTTAATTCTACTCCATCTGGACCCAGCCTCTCAAAGAGTTCCCTAGAATGAAGGAGTGTCTCTCATAATCTCATAGACGGGGCAAAGTCCAGGGTCACCGCATGATTCAGAGGGTGCAGTGGGTGTGATCAATTATGCATGGGCCTTCTGAAAAATCCAGACTCTGGCCGGGCGGTGGCTCAGCCTATAATCCCAGCACTTTGGGAGGCCAAGGCGAGAGTATTACCTGAGCATGGGGATTCGAGACCAGCCTGGGCAACTTGGTGAGACCTCATCTCTACAATAAATCAAAAAAATCAGCCAGATGGGGTTGCACGTGCCTGTAGTTCTAGCTACTTAGAAGGCTGAGGTGGAAGGATTGCTTGAGCCCCGCAGGTCGAGGCTGCAGTGGCTGTGAGCATGCCACTGCACTCCAGCCTGGGCAACAGAGTGAGACTCCAACTCAAAAAAAAAAAAAAATCAGACTCCAGAGCCTGGGTTCAGCAATCTGTCTTGGGGAATAACATCCTAGCCAGAAGAATCACACCAGTTCCTTAAACTTTCCGGTGTCAAGCCATCTCCCAGGCCACAGGCCCACGCCTCCTGTTTCTGCCATGGAAGATGCTGGGGGGAAAATAAAGCCGGTCGGGGAGCAGGGCCTCTCTCCTCGCCCTCTCTCCCAAGAGCCTGCTAGGTTCCTACGTCCCTCGGAGCGTGGTTCAAAAAGCCCCCAGATGGTCTGTCAACGCTCACGCCAGCCAGGTGCTTCCTCACACCTGAACCCCCCCAGCTGCCCCAACCTGCTCTCCCTGGCTGGTCTCCCTCCTCTCTCTGCCCCCTCCTGAGCACGGGTGCCAGCCCCATCGGCCTAAAGTAGCGTCCACAGTGCCCGCCTCAAGCTCAGAAAAAATCCAGTGGCTCCCGATTAGACGCAGAATAAAAATCTCAGCAACACAACCTGGGACCCAAACCCTTCCCAGTCTGACTCCATCCTGCCTCTTCGGCCTCAACTTGCTGGGGTTTTTTTGTTTTTTTTGAGTTGGAGCCTCACTCTGTCGCCCAGACTGCAGTGCAGTGGCCGCTCCCGGCCCCCGCAGCCTCAACCTGCTGGGCCCCGGCGATCCTTCCACCTCAGCCTTCCGAGTAGCCGGAATTACAGGCAGGCGCTACCACTCCCGGCTGATTGTTTTATTTATTGTAGAGATGAGGTCTCGCTGCCCAGGCGGGTCTCGAACCCGCGGGCTCAGGCCATCCACTCACCTCAGCCTCCCAAAGGCATGGGATTACAGGCTGAGCCACCGAGCCCGGCTAACTTGCTGGTTTCGGTCAAACTGGCATCTGTGTTGTCCCAGGCATAGGCCAGGCGCTGGCTCTCCGGCTGTCCCACCTGCCTGGAATGCCTTTCTTTGCTTTTTTCCTCGTACTCAACCACTCGAGGTGCCTGCCTACCTCCACGAATCAGTTCAGGAAGCAATCACTAGTTCCACGTAACGACTGGACACGTGAATGTGGCAAGTGTCACTCAGGAACTGGATTATTAGATTTTATTTTAATTAAGACTGATACTGGGGCTGGGCACAGGGGCCCACACCTATAATCCCAGCATTCTGGGCTCATCCCTTGAGGCCGGATTTCGAGATCAGCCTGGCAACACAGTGAAACCCTGTCTTTATAACAATTTTTAAAAATTAGTCGAATGTAGTGGCATGCACCTGTAGCCCTAACTACTTGGGAGGCTGAGAAGGGAGGATCACTTGAGCCCAGGAGTTTGTGGCTGCAGTGAGCTACGATTATACCACTGCACTCCAGCCTAGGCGACAGGGCAAGACTTTGTTTCAAAAAAGTTTTAAAAATAAAAAAAGTTAACTTTAAAAAAAAAGACTGATGGTCAACTTAGTTACTAGAAATTGCTTAAGTACCTTTGTGATTCTACTTTTCAACTGTAAGTTTAATGAACTCTGAATAGGTCAAGTATTTTTGATGAAAATTTATATCTGAACAGAGATTGCTGCAAACATAAAATGCACACTGGATTTTGAAGACTTAGTCCCCCGTAAAAAAAGGATGTAAAATATCTCTTTAATGGTCTTTATATGATTACATGTTGAAGTTATATTTTGGATATACTGGAGTTAATAAATATGTTATTTAAGTCAATTTCCTTTTTTTTTTTTGGCCTTTTAATGTAGTTACCAGACAACTTAAAGTTGCATAGGTGACTTGCATTATATTTCTGAGCCTTGCTCTGGTCTCTACATACCGGAAGCCATGATCGGGATAGCCCCTTTAAAACCTAGTTTGTGCAACTTTGTATCTTTAACCATTTTCGTCTGTGTATAATGAAGTCATTGCGGCCACTTGTGGCCGCAGCGCCTGGCCGCAGAGGCCACCGCGGACACCTGGGGCCGGGCCCTTTGCGAGGTGCCTCACCCTGTGTTTGCACGTCACTCAGCAGCCTGTGAGGTGTGGGCCCCGCTCGCCCCACTTCTCAGGTCAGGCAAATGAAGCTCTGAGAAGTGGAGTGGCTGATGCCAGGTGCCGGCAGACACACTGGGGAGCAGAGCTGGGATCTGAAAGCGCCCACCTGTGCCTCATGGCGGGAATGGGCACGCACAGGGGCCAGCTGTCGGCGGGACGACTCGAGTTCTGTTGCCCTGGCCTACACAGGGGATGTGGCCATCAGCAGGCCACTGAGCGTTGCTGGGCGTATGCCGCTGTGTCCTGTGACGTGTCCTCAGCCCCCCCGCCCCACCCAACAAGCACACCCTTAATGAGACCCACTGAATAGCCTGGGATGCTATCATCTAGCCATCCCAAGCTGGCCGAGTGTGTAGCAAGATGCAGGACCCCGGTTCCGGCTGCAGGGCTGTGCCAAATGCCCTTTCTAGTCACCGCACAGGGCCCTAGAGTCCTGGTGGACAGCAAATCCAGCTCTCCCCCTCAGAAATGCAGGAATGCTGGCCAGGCACAATGGCTTGTGCCTATGATCCCAGCACTTTGGGAGGCCGAGATGGGAGGACTGCCTGAGCCCGCGAGTTCCAGACCAGCCCGGGCAATGGGGTGAGAACTCATCTCTACAATACATCAAAAAATCAGCTGGGTGTGCTGGCTTGTGCCTGTAATTCCAGCTCCTTGGAAGGCTGAGGCGGAAGGATCCTGAGCCCAGCAGGTTGAGGCTGTAGCGGCCGTGAGCGTGCCACTGCACTCCAGCCTGGGCAACAGGGTGAGACTGTAACACACACACAAACACACACACACACACACGAAATGCAGGAAACTAGGCTGGCTGCAGGCAGATGGTACCTACCCATTTAAATTATGTTCATTTGTTGAGCCTTAATTTAGGTCACGCTCGGTGCTGAAGTTACAGAGGAAGTTGGCTGTGTCCCTGGCCTCAAAAGCCCACATTGTGAAGTGCTTGGCAGGGGAGGTGACAGTTGCAAGCTAGGGTGACAAGATACGTGGTGGAGAGAAGCAAGGATGCTGCAGGACCTCAGAGGCCACGTCCCTTGACCAGTCTGAGGAGGGAGGACAGGGAGGGCAGGGCTGGAAGGGAGGTGGGAGAGGGGGGTGCGGGACAGGGGAGGATGGACTGGAGACCCAGCAGGGGGAACTGTGGGTGCTTTCTGCCACTGCTGTCAAACTGGGTAAATGGCTGGCACTGTCAGCATGAGCACAGTATTAACCAAGACAGCAATTATCAAAAGCAATAGTGCCTACAAGACGCTGCTATTCTAAAAAGGCCACGCTGGGCTGGGGGGAAGGCTTCTCAGAAATGCTTCCCAGTTTCTGGCTATGGATGAGTGACCACCACTATTACGTGACCCCCATGTATGGAAAAGATTAAGTGATCAAGACCAGGGCCATGGAGGAGCAGCGCTCTCAGGAGACGAGACGAACTGCGACACGTGGCATGTGGATGCTTTCCACTGGAACTCAGCTTGCTTTCCCCGGTGCGTCTGAGGGCCCATGTGGGTCCCAGGGGCAGCTGAGTAGCACCCTCCATTCCGGCTCCTTAACTGTTGTGATAAATTGGCCGACAGCCTCCGTGGCTGTGCTGGAGCCTTGGAAAACTGCCTCGGGCCGTAGGTGTTCGCCTCCATAAATCTGAGCGCCCGGGCCCTTCCGCGGCCGCGGACACGGAGCCTGCGAATCCTGGAGGCGGGGAAGCCGCAGGGGCCCAGGCCCGCTCCGAGAGCACCCGCCTCCCCTCACAGCGGGTCTGTCTCCTTGAAGGTCACTTTAATCCCTGAGCAGGAACTGGGACAGCAAGACACTGAGGGCACGTCCCACGGGCCTATGTATCGACTACAGCGTGAGGCGCCCTTTGGCTTCCCGCCCGGGGCAGCCCCCTGCAGGAGCACAGACAGTGCCCAGCCAAGGACAGGCTAGTGAAGGACTTCAGCTCAGAGACGTCCCCTGGAATCCACCTCGAGACCTCCAGCTCAGCCCCTGTGAACGTGGCAACTGAGATGTTATCACTTCTCGAAGCACCCTCAGCTCTGGCACAGAGGCCTTGCTCTGGGCCTCTCCTGGTGCCTGACCGGACACACGGCACAAGGCCAAGGGACTCGCCAGGGCCTGTGCTTCCCTCCCCTCGGGCCAAACTCTACGTACCAGGAACCCCAAAGCTCCACATTCGAGCAGGCCCAGTGCTGGGCGTATCTGTCCTGAGAGAGGACTGCACTGAGGATGTGCCCACCGTGGGCCTGGGCTGGCCAGGGGTGGCTGCTGGGGCTGCACAGAGTCTGGGGCGTGGACTGATGTGTCCGCATGTGTCCTCATGAGGCAGCCCTGCTGCCTGCGACCTTGGTGACATACGGGGCGGTTCACCAGGCAGACCATCAAGTACTCCGACAGAAGGAAGCGTGGTAAGATCGACGGACAGCCGGCTGCCATCCCACACACCCCCGCAAGGCACTACGAGACTGTGACACCCAGTCTGCAGACCAGACAGCACGCCCTGAATGCACCACACCAACATCCACACTCGAACCTCTGCTTTCGGGCTGCAGAGGTGATTCCCTGGGCTCCTGGTGAAAGCCAATCCATGCTGCCCCTCCTCAGTGTTGAGATTTGGGGGACAACCCCTACGAGGGCTGTCTTTTTCTCACTGCTGTGACCCTGTTTGTGGACAGACCTGTGGCCGTGAGCGCACCGAAGTTTAAGAAGGAAAAGAAACACGCTTAAGCCACAGAGGAAAGCCTCAGGAAAGATCCAGGGAGAATACCCAGATAATGACGGTGTCGCTCAACCTCCAAAGGGCTTTAAAGACACGTGGCCGCCCCTTCCTCAACGAGTCTAAGACGACGCCTCCCACTGATGGGCAGGCACTGGCGGCACTTGTTCTATAACTGGATCCTCATGAGAAATGTGTTTGTATAACCACTCCCAATTTACAGATAAGAAAGGTGAGGCTCAGATCCACAACTGGGCTCTCACTCAAGCTTTCTCCACTGGGCTACCTTCCCTCTCTGGACACCTAGATGAATAGCAAACAATCTGAGAGTCATGCTGGCTTAGACACAAGGTGGACTCCCTCTACCTGAGGGAGTTTTTCCTGTGACCGTTAGGCTTACTAGCAGCAGAAGGGAAGCGTCGCAAGCCCCACGTGACGCCCAACGGACAGTGAGCGCCTGCCCTTGCTTGTACTTCCTCCCCCTCTCTCTCGGCCTGCGCCTGGCATAGCTGTGCCACGGCCAGGAGGAAGCCGGTGAGGCGAGGGGGCCTCCGTGCCCGGTGCCACAGGGCCCGTCTCCTGAGCCCGCGCATTCTGACTCTGCACCAGCGCCTTGCCTGAGGCCTGCTGTGAGCAAGCCTTGCTTTCTCAGCAGCTGACACAGGAGTTTGGAGGAAGCTGGTGTGCGGGTGTGCTCTGGGAGCTCTCGGGCCACGGCCCGATAAAGGCCACCCAGGCCATTTCCGGCAGCCCTGAAAGAGCCCTTGCAGCTCTTCCACTCAACCAGCAGACGCTTCTGGCATCCTGGTTGGAGGCAAAGGCCAGGACTACAGGCCGGGACACGTGACGCTCCCTGAAGACAGAGCCAGCCCGCCCGGAGTGTGACTGCTGAGGGGGCAGGTCCAGGCCTGCTCAGCCCGCGGCCCGAGCGAGGGAACTGCCTCCTGCCACCCGGGGCGCTGAGACTCAGACCCCTCCGGAGAAACAGAGCTTATGCTGAAGCACCCTCACCTGCTTCTAGCAAGAGGCAGCCCGCTTGCAGGCAACACAATACAAAACAGGTCCCTCTCTTGTAAGGCTGCAAATGCAAATAAGGGAGAGAGAAAGAGCAGGAGGCTTTGACTTTCTCAGCGAGAATCTCAGATTTACCGGCAAAGCCTGTGTTTAGTGGAAACAGACTGCACTGAACCGGGCTGATGCAGTCGCCAAGGTGGAAGAGGTCGCTGAGTGCTGTGCGTGTCTTGAAGATGGTACCAGCTTCTGGCTCTCGATGCATGAGCTGAGGTCTCAGCTGGTCAACAGCAGCTCACGGATCTTTTTCAGAGGCTGAGAAAAATACAACTCGTAATTAAAGCCATGTTTTCCATTATTAACAATAATAAACAAAACCATCACCATTCAATTCCACATGTCTAGTTTCATATGAAACTTTCCACATGAGAGGCTTATTCTGGTAACAGCAACATCAAATTTCACGACAAAAGAAAAGCTGCCTTTTCAAATCAAACTCACAGCAAGTGAGTAACATGGGGGGGCTCGTGCACCAGATAAACAAATACATAAATAAGTCTGGCTCCTCTTTTCTTATTTCTCCACCTGCCACCTGGAAAATTTTGCAAACCAAAGCCTGGGCTCAAAGGACAGAACATCTTACCAGAATCACCCCAAGAGCTGGAGAACTTCAAGATGGCAGTCAGTTTGAAGGGCTGGAAAAACAGGCAGATGGACACACACAAACAGAAAGTACTGAACTCTGCGGCGCCTGGGGGTTAAGTACAGTCCGCTATTATCTCAGGTCTGAACTTCATACACCTGTGTATTCTGGGCACTCTGACCATTTCTGTGCATCAGAAAGAGGACTGGACTCAAAGTCGGGATGGGGAGCTTTCAGCCCCAGCTCTGTGACTGTCCACAGTGAGCGAGGCTTTGAGAGAGTCATTCAACCTTCTCCTGTCAGCTGCTTCTTGTGCCCCGTGGGAATGAGGTGAATGCTGGGTGTTCCTAGTCCGGCTACTGTGAGCAGGGAATGAGATATAGTAGATCAAAGTGCTTTTAGGCATTTAAAACATTACACAAGTGTAAGGGACTTGTATTTTGGGAGGGCTTGGGAATTCCCTTCCTTTCCATATAGGGAAAGGAAGGTAAGAAAAGGTCATGCCTGTTGTAGCTAGAAAAAAAGATCACAATCCAGCTGTGTTGCATGGATGATGAGACCGAAGAAAGTTGTGTAATAAGAATGCTGGGTGTGTCATCAACCCTATCAGAAAATTAATACAAGGTTTAACAATCAAGTAATGTGACTGATTTTTAAATAAGCACATCTAAATGGATGCTGTCCCATCCTGAGTGGTGCGTAGTCACCTTGGCAGGGAAAACACTTATTTAAATTCTATTTCTCATTTAAAACAAACAAACAAAAACACAACTTTTCTCTTGGAACTGTTCCTAAGCCTCTGGCACATTCTTTTGAATATGCCTGAGGGTGACACATTTTTGTCCTTTGTGGGTAATTCTGATTTTTGTAAACAGCCCAAAGTTATCTGGCACAAAGACTGGCAAATAAGCTAAGTAATGCTATTTTTTAAAATGGAAGCCGGGCTCGGTGGCTCAGCCTGTCATCCCGCGCCTTTGGGA
Source organism: Carlito syrichta (assembly GCF_000164805.1). Classification (NCBI taxonomy): domain Eukaryota; kingdom Metazoa; phylum Chordata; class Mammalia; order Primates; family Tarsiidae; genus Carlito; species Carlito syrichta. The sequence continues at coordinate 204,206 of NW_007247373.1, forward strand.
GGCTGAGGTGAGTGGATTGCCTGAGCCCATGGGTTTGAGACCTGCCTAGGCAGCGAGACCTCATCTCTACAATAAATCAAAAAATCAGCCGGGTGTAGTGGTGCACGCCTGTAATTCTGGCTACTTGGAAGGCTGAGGCAGAAGGATCGCCAGAGCCCAGCAGGTCAAGGCTGCGGTGGCCAGGAGCAGCCACTGCACTCCAGTCTGGGCGACAGAGTGAGACTCCAACTCAAAACTAAATAAATAAATAAATAATAAAATAAAATAAAATGAAATGGAAAATAAACTATGACTGTGGGATAGAACTCTTTCTTTCAGTTCCAATGAAGGCATCACAAATAGATTTCAAGATGGTAGGGCTGTTGGGAAGGGCTTGTTTCTTTCTAAGGTGTCAAGAGGAAAAACGTCATTTGAAAATATATTTCACTTCCAGTCACATCTTTCATTATTTATCTTGCAAGAGTGTTTGCCACTAAACTTTGAGTTTCCAGAGAGAAAAGAGCATTGCAACTCATCAACTGTTCCAACCATTCTGTCACAGCTCCACAGGGCATCCAAGCCCCTCATCTGCATGTGCATGTGGATTAAGTGGCTAGCACCCACAGATGTTTCCAATGAACTGACGTCTGAGTCTGTTGGCGACAGCATCCAGCAGACTCAATTCTAACCAGCAGACTCTACGCTCCCTTTAAGGATTTGGATTTTTGTTCAGTCTTGAAACAATCTATCTAATAATTAAAATATCACTAATATGATTACAATGTCACCTGAAGCAGCTGCTAGAGTAGATTTGCTTGTTGCAAAGAATTTAAATTGTTATTGTTGCTCTAAAATAAACCCAATGGCACTTCCATTAAACACTGTACACTGTGAGCACATCAATGTTAAATGATGTCTGTGTTTTTATGGAAAAACTGTTTTTCCTAACTCATTTTTATGGTGATAAAATTAATCCTGTGACCATTTTAAAGTGTGCAATTCCAGTTGGCAGCATTTAGTACATTCACAATGTTCTGCAACCATCACCACTGTCTGGTTCCACAGCGTCTTCAGCACCTTCAAAGGAACCCTGTACCTGCTCAATGGTCCCTTCCCGTCTTCCCTCACCTCTCAGCCCCTAGCGACTACTAATCTGCTTTCTCTTCCTGTGGGTTCGCCTATTCTGGACATTTCATATGAGTGGAACCTCGTAATATGTGGCTTTTTTTCCTCAGCACAGTCTTTTCAAGGTCCACCTGGTTGTAGCACACATCGGTACTCCTCTCCTTTTTATGGCCGAATAGCTCCATTGCATGGATATACCACATTTTATTTGTCCACTTATTCGCTGATGGACATTTGGACGGTTCTCACCATTTGGCTACTCTGAAGAGTGCTACGAAGAACTTGGGTACACAAGTTTTTGTTTGAACACCTGTTTTCAGTACTTTGGGATACTATTCTCTTGAGTATGCCTAGGAGTGAAACTGCTGGGTCGCATGGGATTCTACGTTTAACTTTCTGAAGAATCACCAAACAACCCTTTAACTCATTTTTATATTTCCAGTTAATGAGGTGCCTTGCTCACCAGTTAGAAGAAGCTGGAAGCTGCAGCCAAACCCGAGGCTGGACCTGAAGTAGTCTCTTCTTCATTTTTTTCATCTGACTTTCAGGTCAAAGAGGTCTGTTTTTCGGAAACACGGAGTAAAGCAGCCAGGCTCGACCACAGCCAAGCTTGCTCCAAGGCAAGGTTACACGCAGGGCTTTGAACAGCTTTCTCTGCTGTTCTGCGGGCTACAACACGAACTGGCTGGGCAGGAATCCCTTCCTACCTCCTAGGGATTCTTGGTTGTCCATTAGGAAACGCATTTTTTTGAGGGCGGGGGAGATGTTAACTACCTCCCAGGCTGCCTTCTCTGTCTTTGCTGCAGTTCAAATTAGCACCCGGGTCAATGTAGGCACAGTCGGCCCCTGTCCAGGGCAGAGAGGAGAGCCCTTTCACGGTTAGAGACCAGGCCCCTGCCTTGGCAGAGCCTGTAGAGAGACCGATCCCCCTTGCAGGGCCGACTTTCAACACGCGCTCTGCCCGACGGCACTGGCCCCTGACTCCACTGCCTCGGACCGTCCACCCACAGATATGCAGGTGAGCCTCCTTGCTGTGTGCACCGCCGACCGTCCACCCCGGGGCTGGCTAGAGCAGCAGGAGATAATCCTACCACCGGCATTGTTTGCAGCAGCCAAAGTTCTGAGTCACGGGCTTCTCAGTCGCTAACCCACCCCCGACGGCAACTGGCTAGCACTGACTTTAGCGCTTCCACCTGCCGGGGCTGGGCGGCTCGGCCTGTCATGAGGTCGAGGCCGGGGGATCGCCCGAGCCCGTGAGTTCGAGACCGGCCCGGGCCACTTGGCGCGCCCTCGTCTCCACCATGACTCGAAAACGAGCCGGGCGTGGTGGCGCGCGCCTGTAGCCCC